>NW_006921676.1:220904-222674 GCF_000298275.1 Orycteropus afer afer | reverse complement strand
ATAACCCAGAAACCACAGCTATGGACATATCCAAAGTAAATTGAGCTTACAAGATTGTAAACAGGGAACCAGAGACATCAATTGGCAAGTGAGAACAACTACAAACAAAAAGAGGGAAAATACTGTGTAGTTGCAGAACTTCTAAATGGTGAGGAAGTTGAGAGAGTTGCAAGACAGAATGGACTATTCTAAACTCGGGGAGAAAATTATAAAACATAGGGTAACCTCAAAGAAAAAGGATAAACCTTCATATTACAATAAAATAGAGGACAAGCACAAAAACTCAGCAAATAATAAACAACAGAAACAAAGGAAATGATAACAGGATTCATAAACACAATGAGCTCAGCACAGAAAATAATATGGAACAAAGAAACCAGGGACACAATGAAAAAACACATACCAAAATGACAGCAGCCAAATCATACTTGTCAATAATTACACTGAATGTTAATGGATTAAATGTGCCATCCAAGAGACGGAGAGTTGCAGATTGGATAAGAAAACAAAACCCATCAATATTCTGCCTACAAGAAACACATCTTAGAGATAAAGACAAAAATAGACTAAAAATCAAAGGTTGGAGAAAGATATATCAAGCAAATGGCAACTGTAAGAGAGCAGGAGTGGCTATATTAATTTCTGATAAAATTGACTTTAAGACAAAAACCACTATATGAGACAAGGAAGGACATTATATAATGATTAAAGGATCAATTGATCACAAAGATATAACCATAATAAATATCTATGGACCCAATGAAAGGGCCCCAAAATACATAAATCAGACTTTAAAAGAGTTGAAAAGCCACATGTCTCCACAGTCATAGTGGGAGATTTTAATACACCACTTATTTTGAAAGATAGAACAACTGGAAAAAAACAAAGATGCAGAAGAGCTAAATAATACACTCCACCAACTGGGCCTTATAGATATATACAGAGCACTTCACCCAACAGCAACACAATATACATTCTTCTCCAGTACACATGGAACTTTTTCTATGATAGACCATATGTTAGGCCATAAAGCAAGCCTCAATAAATTTAAAAACATTGAAATACTACAAAGCATCTTCTCAGATCATAATGCTATCAAATTAGAAATCAACAATAGGAAGATCAACAAAAAAGAGTAAACACATGGAAACTGAACAATACCCTCCTAGAGGAAGACTGGGTAAGAGAAGAAATAAAAATAGAAATTCAAAAATTCCTTGAATCAGACGAGAATGAAAACACAACATACCAAAATCTTTGGGACACAGCAAAAGCAGTGATCACAGGCCAATTTATAGATATCAATGCACACATCAAAAAAGAAGAAAGAGCTAAAATCAACACTTTAAACCAACATCTCCAACAATTAGAAAAAGAACAGCAAGAAAAGCCTGCAGTCACCAGAAGAAAGGAAATAATCAAAATTCAAGCTGAAATCAATGAAACAGAAAATACAAGGGCAATAGAAAAAATCAGTAGGACCAGAAGTTGTTTTTTTTGAAAAGATCAATAAAATTGACAAACCTCTGGCAAATTTAACAAAGGAACAGAGGGAGAATACAAATAACACGAATAAGAAACAAAATGGGTGACATCACAACAGAACCAACTGAAATAAAAAGGATAATATCAGGATAATATGAAGAAATGCACTCCAACAAATTTGAAAATGTGAACAAAATGGACATATTTCTAGAAACACACCACTTACCTAAACTAACACAGACTGATGTGGAAAAGTTGAACAGGCCCATCACAAAAGAAGAAATT
>NW_006921676.1:208306-216664 GCF_000298275.1 Orycteropus afer afer | reverse complement strand
ATCCATTCAGGAAGTCCAATGAACCTCAAACAGGATAGACCCCAAAAGAAAATCACCAAGACACATCGTCATCAAACTCATCAAAACCAAAGACAAAGATAGAATCCTGAAAGCATCACAGGAAAAACAAAAAGTTACCTACAAAGGACAGCCAGTAAGAATAAGTTCTGATTTCTCAGCAGAAACCATGCAAAACCATTTGCCTCAAGTAGATATACTCCTTGGAGAGAACAATCATGGGTGAAAGAAGGGCTGATTATGCACAGGGAGACAACTCAGGGGGCAGGAATGTATGGAGGGATGGACACTGGGAAGAGGTAGCTATGGGGAGGAAGTTGGAGGGGAGCTGTTGCGTTGTGGTAAACTGTGGTCAATGACATGAGACAAAGTATATGTGAACTGCTGTATTGAAAGTGAATTTGCTCTGTAAATCTTCACCCAAATCATCATCATCATCATCATCATCATCATCATAATGTAGAATCTGCAAAACACCACATAATGTGGATGAACTTGGAGGACATTATGCTGAGTGAAATAAATCGATCACAAAAGGACAAATACTGTATAAGTCCATCATTGTAAAAGTCAAGGAAACCCTTATTTATGGAAGGACATTTTCTTTGTTGGTTACCAGGGGTGGGAGGGTAAGGTAGGGAATATTGTTAGATAGATAGAGATAAGTTTTGATTTGGGTGAAGGGAAGAACAATGTACCAAATGTGAGTGATCAATATGGTGGCATTGAGGAAGAGAAAGACATAGAGATGTATGTGGGAAGTACAGACAACAAAGATGAACCCTTTTGCACATATAGTACAGCGTGGTCAGTGAGGGCAAACATGGATATATGGATGGATAGGTGGGAGACAGCTCGGGGGCAGGAGTGCATGAAGGGATGGACACGGGGAAGAGGTAACTATCGGGAGGAAGTAGGAGGGGAGCTCTTGCATTGTGGTAAATTGTGGTCAATGTCATTAGCCAAAATGTATGTGAACTGCTGTATGGAAAGTGTATTTGCTCTGTAAATTTTCACCCAAATCACAATAAAAAGAAAACAAAACAAAAAAAGATTTACAGCCTTGGAATCCTGTGGGGCAGTTCTACTTTGTCCTATGCTGTAAGGCAGAATTGACTCTTAATGACAATTTTTTTTTTTTTTTTTTTGGTTTGGTATAAAGAATAAAGACGAAATTCTTGAACTTGAAATAAAAGCTATCTTTAATAAACTTTCTTAAAGCTGCATCTCTGGCTTCTTGCCATCATTCTCCTTTATCACTTGAACTCCAGCCACACAATCTGCAAGCATCATCTAAAAGACTTCCATGCTTCTGTTCTTGATCTTTCTGGTCTTAAAGGCATAACTTCTTTGTTGCTTCATAAACTCCTCTGCAGCCTTCTTAGCTCTGATTTTTGAGCCTTTCCTAACTCTTCTCACAGCACATAAAGTACTTATTGCATAACTATTTTCCTCCTTTACAGGACTGCACACTGCTTGAGGGCAGAGACTTTGATAAATTCTGGTCCCTAACCTCTGACATCCTGTGGTACATTCGTACAGATTCACTGCTGATTAGAGGAACCAGCCCCTACTCTCTCTTCTAGTACATAGATTACCGAATAAGTAATGTGAGCACAGACTTATTTGTACTTAATTACTAATTTTTAATGAACAATTTCACGTGTGTTTCACCATACATATATTGTGTGAAGTTGTTCACTACAGATTAATAAGTAAGCACTAGTAAGCCTGTGCTTATGTTGCTTACTGAGTCCTCTGTCCGTCAGGGATTGTACATTTGAAAAGAGGCTTTGATTCTGTAGGAAGGTGCTGTGGGCTTGAGAGAGAGATGCCAGCTGTGGTAGTTAAGGTTATGTGTCAACTTGGCTGGGGTTGGTGTTGAGTAGCTGGGTAACTGGATGTAGTTATTCCTCATGAGGTGGAATCTACTATGAGCAGCTGAGTAGCTGCCTTAGGGATGTGGTCTGCTTCCAGTATATTAGAAGAAGCTTTGAGAAAGATTTCAGCTTTTCTGCACTCTTGGACCCTGCATGTCGCTGAGTCTTCATTCAGCAGCCTGCCATGTTCCTGTTGATCTTGGGACTGTTCTGGACTTGAACTAGTAACCTGCCATGTTGCTTGATAATCTTGCGACTGTGCCATTTTACTTATAGACCTTGGGTTTGTCAGCCTGAGTAGCCAACAGCTGCCTGAGTTAGGAGACCCCTCCAGCTTCAGTGGGCTGGGAGCAAGAGGCAGAGCTGAAGCCCACGGTCTAGGGGCCTTCATCCAGCCCCTTAGAGCTGGTACTTTGAACGTGGACTTCTAGTCTCCTAAATTGTAAAACTTAACATATAACCTTAACTACCACAACATTCCACCTCCCTAGGACCTGGATTTGAGATCAAATTCTAGGAAGACTCAAGGAGCATGTTAGGAGGTATTTTGTGCTAGGTTCCTGGGTTCACAAACATGTGAGCTGCCAGGTAGGGTAACTGAACTTATATTTGGGTGTTGCAGGCAGCACTACACAGAAATCTCCTGTGGGAAGCTAGGCTGACCTGTCTCTCCCTACACTCTCATTGTTCCCTAATATCTATTCATCATACTGGAGGTGGCAAGGGGATCTTCTCCATCCTTTGAGTTTAGGAAGGCAGTCAGTGGCCTCCTGTGTAAGGATATTATGGACTATGGTGTTTTAGCATATTAGTGAACCTAGCCCTAGCCAGTTAGTCCAACTTTTGTAATTAGACTTTATATCTAAGCCTAGTCCCTCTGAATGAACACTACTAGTGACTGTTTCTGGGGGACTGGTTATCCATAAAACCATGGTAATCCAATTATCTTATTAGGATACCTCCTGATAAGATGAGAGCTGTTCATCAAGCCATTCACAATGGTTTTTGGCTCTTGTCATTTTCTGGCTTAAGACTTTGTTCCTGCTATGGCATGAAAGACCACACACTACACTTACCCTATACTCTTTCTACCAGCATGGCCAACATTCATCAGGGCTCCCTTCTGTGGCCACCTAAAAACCTTAATGTGTGTGCCACTTTCCTGAAGTTGCTTGCAGATATGGGCATGGAGGAGCAGGTCCCACATCACCAGCACATCTTTGGAGACCTGGGCACCGATTTTACCTAGACATGTAGATAGATATTCCGCTACAAATCTTAAACAGAGGCAAGCACTTTTTGAGTATACAGGATCTTATTGGTAGGGATGCTCTTTAGCACTATTCATGAAGAATTGTGGGAAGCTCTTTCCATATCTAGATTTTTGGCACTTCAATATGATCCTCATTTAGGATCTATGATCTCTGGTTCTAAATGTGAGAATGTGAATCTTCACAAATGGGGAGTTTTAGGAAGTCTAACATTCATCCATTTCAAGGCTGGGCCCTGAGACAGGTGGGTGTGCGGTGCTTGGGGTTTCTAGGGTGGCTTTATTCAAGGACAGGCCCCTGGACAGATAGTCAGGTGCATGGCTCTCAGGGCTTCTGGGGTGGCTTTATTCAAGACAGGGCCCCCAGACAGGTAGGTGGGCATGTGGTGCTCAGGGCTTCTGGGGTGGCTTTATTCAGGCCAGGTCTCTGAACAGGTGGGGAACAGAGCAGAGTATTCAGGAGCAAATAAGGAGGATGAATTTGTCAGTTTGTCATCCTGTAGTGGCTTGCATGTTGCTGTGAAGCTGGAGGCTATGCCACTAGTGTTGCAAAATGCCAGCATGGTTACCCATGGTGGACAAGTTTCAGTGGAGCTTCCAGACTAAGACAGACTTGGAAGAAGGATAGAGGCCATCCACTTCTCCAAGAATTGTCTAGTCAAAACCTTATGAATAGCAGTGAAACACTATCTGATATATTACTGAAAAAGTTTATTAATGGTCCTGAAACATTGCCAATATTGTGCCAGAAGATGAGGCCATCAGGTTGGAAGGCACTCAAGATATAACTGGGGAAGAGCTGACTCCTCAGAGTAGAGAGGACCTTAATGATATGGATGGAGTAAAGCTTTTGGGACCTCCATTGGCTGATGTGGCACAACTCAAAATGAGTAGAAACAGATGCAAACATCCATTAATAATTAGAACATGGTATGTACAAAGTATGAGTCTAGGAAAATTAGAAGTTGTCCAAAATGAAATGGAACACATAAAGATTGATATCCTAGGCATTAGTGAGCTGAAATGGACTGGTTTTGGCCATTTTGAATCAGACAACCATATGATCTACTATCCCTGGAATGACAAAGAGGAATGGTGTGACACTCATCATCACAAAGACTATTTCAAGATCTATCCTGAAGTACAATGCTAATAGTGATAGGATAATATCCATATGCCTACAAGGAAGACCAGTTAACATTGTTGTTGTTGTTATGTGCCGTCGAGTCGGCCCCGACTCATAGCGACCCCTCCTTGGGTTTCCGAGGCAGTTATCACTCCGGAAGTAGGATTGCCCAACCTTCCTTCCGAGGAGTGGCTGGTGGGTTTGAACCACCAGCCTTCTGATTAGCAGTCAAGTGCCTTAGGCACTATGCTACCAGAGCTCCAGTTAATATTACTATTATTAAAATCTATGCATCAACCACCAAGCCAAAGATGAGGAAATTGAAGATTTCTACCAACTTCTGCAGTCTGAAATTGACTGAACATGCAATTAAGATGTGTTGATTATCACTGGTGACTGGAATGCAAAAGTTGGAAAGAAAGAAAAGTCACCAGTAGTTGGAAAATACGGCCTTGGTGATAGAAATAATCCTGGAGATCGTGTGATAGAATTTTGTAAGACCAATGACTTATTCATTGCAAATACCTTTTTTCCAATAACATAAATATTGGCTATACACATGGACTTTGCTAGACAGAATACAAAGGAATCAGATTCACTACATCTGTGGCAAGAAGAGATGGAGAAGTTCAATATTTTCAGCCAAAACAACGCCAGGAGCTGATTGTGGAAGAAGCCATCAACTCCTCATATTCAAGTTCAAGTTGAAATTGAAAACAATTAAAAGAAGCCCATGAGAGCTGAAATATGACCTTGCTAATATCCTTACTGAATTTAGAGATCATCTAAAGAATAGATTTGATGCATTGAACACCAATGACTGAAAACCAGAGGAATTGTGGGATGACATCAAGAACATCATCCATGAAGAAGCAAAAGGTCATTAAAAAGACAAGAAAGGAAGAACAGACCAAAATGGATGTCAGAAGAGACTCTGAAACTTGCCCTTGAGGGGAGAGTAGCTAAAGCCAATGGAAGAAATGACAAGATAAAAGAGCTGAACAGAAGATTTCAAAGAGCAGCTCGAGAAGAAAAAAGCCAATTATTATAATGAAATGTGCAAAGACCTGGAGTTAGAAAAACAAAAGGGAAGAACACACTCAGTATTTCTCAAGCTGATAGAACTGAAGACAAAATTCAAGGCTCGAGTTGCAATATTGAAAGATTCTATGGACAAAATATTGAATGATGGAGGGAACATCAAAATAAGATGGAAGGAATTCACAGAGTCACTGTACCAAAAAGAATTGGTTGATGTTCATCCATTTCAGGAGGTGGCATATGATCAAGAGCCAAGGGTATTGAAGAAAGAAGTCAAAGCTGCACTGAAGGAAATGGCAAAGAACAAGGCACCAGGAATTGATGGACTACCTACTGAGATGTTTCAACAAATGAGTGCTGTGCTGGAGGCACTT
This sequence comes from Orycteropus afer afer, assembly GCF_000298275.1. Classification (NCBI taxonomy): domain Eukaryota; kingdom Metazoa; phylum Chordata; class Mammalia; order Tubulidentata; family Orycteropodidae; genus Orycteropus; species Orycteropus afer. Next base: position 210,955 of record NW_006921676.1, on the reverse strand, counting down.
CTTGTCTATGCCAAGAGATTTGGAAGACAGGTACCTGGCCAACTGACTGGAAGAGGTCCATATTTGTATCTGTTCCAAAGAAAGGTCATCCCACAGAATGTGGAAATTATTGAACAATATCATTAATATCACATGCAAGTAAAATCTTACTGAAAGTAATTCAGAAATGGTTGCAGCAGTATTGACAGAGAGTTCTATTGACAGAGAACTTCCAGAAATGGAAGCTGGTTTCAGAAGAGGATGTGGAATGAAGGATATCATTGCTGATGTGAGAAAGGATGTGGATCGAGGGATATCATTGCTGATGTGAGATGGTGACTGAAAGCAAAGAATACCAACCAGAAAGATGTTTACTTGTGTTTTATTTACTATGCAAAAGTATTCGACTGTGTGGATCATAACAAATTATGGATAACATTTAGAAGAGTGGGTATTCCAGAACACTTGATTGTGCTCATTGGGAACCTGTTCATCGACCAGGAGGCTGTCATTCTAACAAAGCAAGGGGATAGCACATGGTTTAAAATCAGGAAGGGAGTGCATTGGGGTTGTTTCCTTCCACCATATTTATTCAATATGTATGGTGAGCAAATAATCTGAGAAGCTGGACTATATGAAAAAGAATGTGGCATCAGGATGGGAGGAAGTCTCATTAACAATCTGTGATATGGAGATGACACAACTTTGCTTGCTGGAAGTGAGGATGACTTGAAGCAGTTACTGATGAAAATTAAAGACTAGAGTCTGCAGTATGGATTACATCTCAACATAAAGAAAACGAAAACCCTCACAACTGGATCAATAAACAACATCACAATAAATGGAGAAAAGAGTGAAGTTGTTCAAGATTTCATATTATTTGGTTCCACGATGAACACCAATGGAAGCAGCAGTCAAGACATCAGATGACATATTGCACTGGGTAGATCTGTTGCAAAAGAGCTCTTTCAAGTGCTGAAGAGCAAAGATGTCTCTTTGAAGATTAAGGTGTGCCTAACCCAAGCCATGGTATTTTCAATCATTTCATATGCATGTGAGAGCTGGACAATGAACAAGGAAGACCGAGGAAGAATTGATGCTTTTGAGTTGTGGTGCTGATGAGGAATACTGAAAGCACCATGGACTGCCAAAAGAACTAACAAATCTGTCCTGGAAGAAGTGCAGCCGGAATGATCCTTGGAAGTGAGAATGGCCAGACTTCGTCTCACTTACTTTTATTATGTTATCAGAAGGAACCATTCCCTGGAAAAGGATATCATACTTGGTAAATTGGAGGGTCAGCAAAAAAGTGGAAGGCCCTCAACAAGTTAATCTGACACGGTGGCTGCAACGAAGGGCTCAGGTATGGCGGGGATTGTGAGGCTGGCACAGGACTGGGCAGTACTTCATTCTGTTGTAGGGTCACTATGAATTGGAGCTGACTCGATGGCACCTAACAACAATTGTACCTCATTTGTTATTAGTTCTCCCCAAAATGGAATATAGAAAGTTTATATGGATTAAAATTGACCTCCAATAGATGTTTCAGTTTCATCAACACTGTGGTAGTTAAGGTTATGTTTCAAAACTTGACTGGGCCTAGTGTTGAGTGGCTGGGCAGCTGGATGTAGTTTCCCCAAAGATGAGACTGGTAATCAACTCCAGGGTGGAATTACTGGCAGCAGCTGAGTAGCTGCCTTAGGGATGTGGTCTACCTCCTGGATATAAGGAGAAGCATTGAGAAAGGTCTTTGTGTTTTTGGCATGCTTGGACTCTGCATGTAGCCAAGTCTTCATTCAGCAACCTGCCGTCTTGGTGATCTTGGAACTTTTTCTGGACTTGAACTAGTGACCTGCTGTGTTGTTTGATAATCTTGGGACTGTGCCTTTTTACTTGTCGACCTTGGGTTTGCCAGCCTTAGCAGCCAGCAGTTGCCTGAGTTAAGAAAAACCTCCAGCTTTAGTGGGCCAGGAGTAAAAGGAAGAGCTGTAGCTCAAGGTTGAGGGGCTTTTACCCAGTCCCTAGAGCTTGGCACTTTGAACTCAGACTTCTAGCCTCCTAAACTGTAAGAGAATAAATCCTTGTTTGTTAAAGCCACCATTTGTGGTATTTTCTGTTAGAGTGGCACAAGAGAACCAAAGCAAACACCATGCCCCATGTCATTTTTTTTTTTTTTTAGGTGTAAAATAAGGACAGGGACAAAGCCACATAGATTTTGATAGAGAGTAGGAACTAGGTCTCCTCCCCTAGAAGGAGGCTCAGGTGGGAGATGCAATGGGGTTGTATATGATGGAACGGGAAATCTGTAGGTTACCTGAAAGCAAAAAATGGTTTCAGGAACCTTGGGAAAAAAGACAATCTCAGAAGGAAGTGAAGGCAGAGGTGAGTTGTAGAAAATTATGCAGGCAGAATTTCTGCCCAGTGGTCCTCTCTTACTGTTCGACATCTCCATGACAATATGTTATGATCCAGAGACCTTTACAGAATAAAGTGTATTTCCATTGAGGCTTTTTGTTTTTCCTTTTTCTAAACATCATATTGGTTAGAAAAATTTTGATATTTGTTAAAAAGAATTTATGAAACTCTCATTTTATCATAATACTATTCTGGGAGCTCTGGTAGTGTAGTGCCTAAGGCACTTGACTGCTAACCAGAAGGCTGGTGGTTCAA
>NW_006921676.1:192494-208206 GCF_000298275.1 Orycteropus afer afer | reverse complement strand
GGGAGCTCTGGTAGTGTAGTGCCTAAGGCACTTGACTGCTAACCAGAAGGCTGGTGGTTCAAACCCACCAGCCACTCCTCAGAAGGAAGGTTGGGGAATCTGCTTCTGTAGTGATATCACCTTGGAAACCCAAGGAGGGGTCGCTATGAGTCAGGTCCTACCTGATGGCACGTAACAACAACAACAAGAAGTGCTAAAAGGAAGTGCAAGATGTAGTTGATTAGGAGGGATTTATAATCTGCATGATTCAAACGAAGTGTAGGAGAAAGATTCTCATGAGGGGATGGAGAATCCTGGATTCTAACCAACTTTGGCCATGATTTGGCTATGGGACCCACCCCTTTCTGTCTGGTTCCTAATCTTCTCATCAAAAACATGAGGGTTTTCAACTGTGTGATCTTCTAACTCTCATTTAAATTTTTTTTTATTCTAAGTTTATGATTCTTTTCCCCATCACTGCTTTTATTCTCCTTTTAGAGGAATGGTTTCAAAGCAAATTAACCATAAATATTTACAGTTTGATCTTACATGACTATGGTATATTTAGGGGAGTATGTGTGTGTAAATGCGTAATATGTGATTAGAACAAATTTCTTTTATACACAGACCATTTGGAATGTTAAATTGTCTAGGATATATGGATAGTAACTTCTCTATCATCTTTGTCTTCTAGGACTCAGACCAAAGATATTTTTAAATTGTTTAAATTAAACTATTAGTTCCTTTTCAGAGTATTGTTTATAAGAACACAGCAGAGCTTTGAAGAGAGATATCCAGAAATACTTTCTGTGACTGTAATTTACAAAGAATATAATGAAATTGTTCTTTCAGTTAAAATAAAAAGAACTTTACAATTTATAAAAGAAGATAGGTAAATTTTGCCTAGTTGAAAACTCTGAAAGCATTACTTATATGCTCAGTCCATATTATATCTAGAAAGGAATTTGTTGCATGCCTGTTATCTAAATTTTTAGATAGGTCCTGGAATATGAACTAAAGTCATGTGGTGTGGGTGTTCTCTGATAAAAATGTATTTGCTATTTAAACAGGTTGGTTCATTTCACAATATCTTTCCTTAGCATTAGTCAGCACTTCACATAAATACTAGATTCTTTTCCATGTGTTTATTGATTTACATGCTTACTTTAGAAGGTGGAAAGATAGAAGAATACTAATTGGGATTGCCTTGTTTCTGAGTGGAGTAGTTAGTTTTCTGCATTGTATGAATTAGTGCCACAGGAAACCACCCCTCCCACAACATATACATTCCTGATGTGTTGGCTCATACTTGGAGTTCTTCTGTTTTTTTTAACTTAAGGCTCTGATCTTTGCATAACTTATTTAAATGGAGTAAAATACTTTCCCACGACAAATTTTAATGAAAAGGAGGAGAAATAGAACAGAACATGATTATGTGTGCTGACTAGCTTAGCAATCTTGACAATTGTACCAGGAACCCTCTTTTTAAGAATCATATAAAATGATTTTTCCCAGAATTGTCATTGAAGTTTTTCTTAAAGTGCACGAGCTGCTGCATGTTTTATTTCTCCCCACTCAACTAGTTTAAGACTTCTTTTGCTCACCAAGTAGTCCATCTGAAATACTAATTTTTTCCGTTCTTAATCTTTTCTTGGCCTTTCTCTTTGGTCTTGAGACCTTCTCCAGCTTAATTCCAGCACAACTCACTTGCTTACATTCTTCATTTATCCTCTGCACCTCATAACCTAACATGAGTTGGGCCATCTGGTGTCTCAGTGCTTGACCATTATTGATGAAAACCTCTTCTCCTTTCACATTCTCCCTTAGTGCTCACTTCTCATCCTCTTTACCTTCCTTGTTCCTTTTCTCTTATGTTGAAGTTCTACTCTTATTTTACTTATCTTTCTTTCATGACCTTAGGCTCTGAGAGGCCAGACTACTGTAAGTTAATGATGAAGTTAAATCAAGTATTCATTGTGTTTTAGTGTAAGTGGAGAGCTCTGGTGGCATAGTGCCTAAGGCATTTGACTGCCAACCAGAAGGCTAGCGGTTCAAACCCACCAGCCACTCCTCAGAAGGAAGATTGGGCAATATACTTCCATAGAGACACCACCTCAGAAACCTGAGGAGTGGTTGCTATGAGTCACAATTGACTCAATGGCAGTGAGTTAGTTAGTGTAATTGAGTATATTATCATGTGTTTGGTGTCTATGCGAGTAATCACATAACTTAATTTTAAATTTCGTACCCAGGATTTGATTACTCCTTGATGAAGTATTACCGTAGTGACATAGCATCTATTTCAGATTGCATGGAAAAGCTCAGGATTGGAAGAAGAGTGTAATTATTTTAAGTAACCTTGTTATGAGAGTTGAATGGCTAAAATGTAGTAAGAAACTCCAGGATTGACTAGTTCATTGCTCTCAGATCTCTGTGCGGAATGTCAGGGTGGTTCCTGACATCTTCTTCTGGTAGTCTTTGTCAAATTCTTCATTCTGGGCAACAGTAAAATGGTTCTTCCAGTCTCCAGGCATCCCTGAAAGAAGGCAAAGTGTTAGTGATTGCCACAGGAGTTCAGGAAGCAGCATGCACCCTCAAAACCCTCACAAGAATGGGAAAAACAGGAAGCTTGCCTCTCAGAAATTGTGCAGAGGTGTTGTTGAGGAGATAAATAATAGAGCATGAAAATCTAAGAAGATCACAGAGTCCAATTTAGTGCTGTAGAATATAAGTCTCACCCACCTTTCCTCATAAAAGGAGAGATAGAGTGGTCCATGATGCTTGTAGGCAATGTGGTATAGTTGGCCATTGGGTTTTGCTTCATTATATCAAAGGAGGTATGATAGATAATTTTATTCAGAATTTCTTCTGGTATTTCTTTCTCCAGGAACTTTAATATCTTCTGAATTTCCCTCCTAGGGTCCTGTAGGCAGAACAGTTAAATAAAACAAATAATTAGATCTGAGAAGGAAGGTTGGGCAGTTTATTTCTGTAGTGATACTGCCTCAGAAACCCAAGAAGGGGTCACTATGAGTTGGATCCAACTCAATGGCAGTGAGTGAGGCATGACATTTTACCTTTCAGACATGCAATGTTTGGGGAAGGATAAGTTAAAAGATAAATTCAAATGAATTCAACACATATTTCCCCCATGTCTACTATGTGCAAAGTACTGTTCCAGATCCTGCAGAAACACAAAAAATAAGGGCAGTCTCTGCCTTCAAGAAACATTGCAGTAGGGTAATTGAATATAAACAAAACTTCCTGTAATACCTAGCCAGCAGGACATGCTGTCCACATGCAGAAGTGTCATGAGATTTGAGGGAAAGAAGGAATATCAGGCTGGAAGAAATAGGAAAGGTTGTATGAAGGAAGGAAAATGTAGGTGGTGAAGCAAAGAATACTTCTAGTATTTGGGCTGTAAGTGGTGGCAAAAGAGCTGATGATTTTTAACAGAAGGTAAGTAAAGAAGAATGAATAAAAGATATATCAAACTAACCCAAATATTTGAACCCTTGTTTCTTGTTCTTTTCTGAAACTCTCACAATGGTCACATGATCAAAGAGATGCAGAATGGGAAGCAGCTGTAGCTTTTGATTAGATTTTAGAGAATATCTTAGCCATGGAGTAGCAGGTAGTTTTGTAATATTAGAACCTTTACCTATGGTACCATGAAAGTGATTTTGTGATGCTGCTCCACTCACAATGACTTGAAGTAGAGAAATCAGTCCGCTGTTCCAATAGGTAGGGCTAATTAGTCCTGTTAAAGTTTATATGGGTTAGACTCCTGTTTATGCTGTGGGTTTAGACTATGGTAAGGGGAAAACACACATAGGCACTTCTCATGCATTATCTGATAAATTCTCATGAGACACTTATACTCATTTTGTGGTTGAAGAAACGGCTCATAACTGTCAGGGTCCAACAGGTCAGTTTGATTGTAAACCATGTACTTGACACTGAAGGGTTTAGGTGTAAGAATTTTCTGGTAATTGTACACTGCAGTAATGAAAATTAGAAGATTAAAAATAAGAATAAAACTGAAGTTGGAAAGAGCATCACAGAGAAAAGATTCACACTAAAGGCTCTTCAGCAGGAAAGTCCAGGATGTTGCATCAGAGGATGTGGGAATATTTGATAGAGACCAAATTTTTCCTCACCTCCTTCATATCCTCATAGAAGAGGTAGAGAATGCGATGGTTGTCTTTTGCATCCCACCATCCCTTTACATGGTCATACCAGGAGCCCCACAGCACTGAAGGAAAGGGAAAGAGAGAGTAATCAATACCAATTTTACACTTATAAAAAAACATGCATATCTCAAAATATTGAAGGATGAGGACATTTAGTAAATATAGCCAGAAGACAAAGACCATAGTTGGAATTCTTATTTTTAGAAGACAGGTGGTTTTAATGTTTAGGGTAGATGATAAGAAGTTGTTCGAGATTCATTGGTTTATACTTCCACTCTTGAACTTGCTTCTGCATGAGTGATTGGTGGAAAGGGCTTCATAATCTTTAGTTTCTTTGTATTACTGCGTGGTGCAATAAATATTGTTTCCTAATAGGATGGTTACTAGATATTTGGACACCTTGACTTTCTGTGACCATAAATAGGAGAAAGAGAGGAACACTGGGTATCTTTTGTTGGCCCTGCTAAATCCACTTTTCTCCTTATCTGCCTTGCTGTGTACCCTTTAAAGTTGATCTGTATGGACTATGTAAATGGAGTTTCTTATGTTAAGGCTTATAATTAGGTTCTGCCAGTAAGAGGCATTGGAAGGAGTTTGTAAGTGGGAGGAAAGTAAGGACATTGTGTTTATCCCTCTCCTTCCCTTGCTCCTGTTGGCTCACTATGGTAGACTGCTTCCCTAAAAGTTCAGCTCTAGTTAAGAGGTTCTTTCTTGTCTCCAGGTGGCCATGTTTCCCTGCTATTGCTAGCCTCAGAGTATTGCACTACTCCTATTGGTTTCCTTAAACTCTGCCTTTGTAAAGCATCTGTTTATGAAACTCTTTTCAAATGACCCAGGTTAGGTGTGCCATCTATTTCTTCCAAGAATCTTGATAGATTGAATTAATCTTTCAATAAAAAATCTTCCTGTCTGATGTCAGTAGATAAATGAGTAGGGAAATGTGAACTACTAGTTTCCTTTCGTTTACCTTTTCCAGCTTTGAATGTCTCAATATATTCCTCCCAGGTACCAGGGTCAGGCACCATTTTATTCATTCTTGAGAAATGGTAGTAGGACACTAGACAGTCCTTGGTATTTCTAGCCACATAGATAATCTGAAATCAACCAGCAAGTGTAGTGAGAATACAGAGAAAACAAAATATAAAAATATAATTAACACAGAGGATAATGTTATTAAAAAAAATTCTTAGTAGAATCTTAGAGTATCCCATCTGAAAAATTGGATGTGCATTTTCTATGATCAAGGTGACCATATATTCCAGTTTTCCCAGGGAAAGTTCCAATTTGTATCTGTGGTATTAGCATGATTATAAAGAGCACCCACTTTCTCTCTTAAAAGTAGCCTGGTTTGGATGATAAAAGTAATAGTCACCGTAAGTATAATATTCCTGGAGGTTAAGGAGGTTACTCATGGTATTTTTCAATATGTGGAAGGAAGGCGATCCTTGATTTTCACTTAGTAAGAAATCTAACTAGATGATAGAATGGGAAGAGCTAGAGCAGTTGCAGTTACCTGTCTATTCTAATTTCAACAGTGTTTTAGTCACCTAGAGACACTCTAACAGAAAATACTACAAATAGGTGGCTTGAACAAACAGGAGTTTATTCTCTTACAGTTTTGGAGGCCGGAAGTCCAATTCTAGGTGCCAGCTTTAGGGGCTGGTGAAAGCCCCTTGACCTTAGGCTTCAGCTCTGCCTCTTGCTACTGGCCCACTGAAGCTAGAAGTTTCTCTCAACACAGGCAGCTACTGGCTGAGACTGACAAACCAAAGGTCAATAAATAAAAAAGGCACAGCCCCAATATTATCAAACAACACGGCAGACCACTAATTCAAGTCCATTAACAGTCCCAACATCAGCAGACAACATGACAGGTCATTGAGATGAAGACCTGGCCAAATGCAGGGTCCAGATGTGCCAAAAGCTTTAGATTCTGTTCTCAAAGCTGCTTTTTATATACTGGAAGCAGATCACACCCCTAAGGCAGCTACTCAGCTGGTCCAGTATGGAGCTGATAACCAGTATTATCCTGGGAAATAACTACATCCAGCTGCCCAGCCACTCAACACCAGGTCCAGCCAAGCTGACACATAACCCTAACTACCACAAACAGGATGAATTCTTGACTTGTAGATTAATTTTGGCATAGTGCCTAAGGCATTTGACTGCTAACTGGAAGGCCGGCAGTTCAAACCCACCAGCCACTCCTCGGAAGGAAGATTGGGCAATCTGCTTCCATAGTGATACTGCCTCAGAAACCCAAGGAGGGGTCGCTATGAGTTGGATCTGACTCAACAGCAGTGAGTTTGGTTTTTGGTTTTAAGGAGATTGGAGGACTCCTGAAGCAGTATCATTACACCTTCGGAGCTCTTTTCATGAAATGTCATCTCATAGGAAAGGCAGTCTGCTGGAGGAGAGCTGACCTTATGACTTCTTGTCTTCCTATCCCCCTTCCCCAAACTCACCACACTGGCTCAGGTCCCAGCCTATGCTGCTGTGCATTCTCATCAGGTTTGGGGAAGGGGAGCACTTCAGTGGTTTTCTCAAATACTTCTGCCCTGTATTTTACTGATTCAACAAAACGTCTGGGTCTAACACAACAAAACACCCAGTCATCCTTTTTTGTTAGCAAATTATCCCATTATCCCATACTCTTGCATTCTTAACTTCATTGTCTCCAGTATCCTCTTATATGAATATAGTTTTTGTATGATTCTATTTCTGTTTGTCTCTTTTCCTGCTATAAAAGATGGACAGCAATTGTTTGTCTTTCTATCTAATATTTATGAAAGCACTGAGGAATCCAAAAAAATATGGTACAACTGCAATGTATTATTATTATTATATAACATATCTCTTAATGTTTTTGTTGCTTACTGCTTTTTTTTTTTTTTTTGCAAATCAAGGCTTGAGTAATTGGAAACATGGGAAGCTTTGGGCTAGATGAGGATTACATTAAAAAATACTTGTAGTACAGAGTTAGGATACCTAGATTTGACCTAATGTGAAAAATTTAATTTTTTTGAGAGTCTATTCATTCAATTTAAAAGGATTGATTTCACAAAAATTGGGTATTCTATGATGATTAACTTTGCATAACTATAATGTCTTCTTACACAGAGTGTACAAAATTTGGAAATAGTATTAGTTCTTGAGTAGCAGAATTTACATGGTGAGCTTCAGAGTGAATGAAATTATCCATCTGTGGGAATAAAGAAAGTAGTCTTCACAATGAAACTCTAGTCAAGGTGTGCTAGGTATAATCTCAGGTAGGCCAAATCAGGAATGGGAAGCTTTTTGATAAGTAGAAACCTATTCAATTATATTATACCTTGTTTAGAGATAGGAGATAGGCAAGATGAGGAGGTGGTGAGTCACGAAACCCCAGCAAAAAGGGAGTCAAACAATCACTGGGTGTCTTGGCCTTTATCGTTTCTTTGGTAAGGATTCAGTCTAGCAAGTGAGACAGTCTACAGTTACCTTATTTGAGACATAATTCTTAACATCAACTTATTCTCTCAGGAACCTTCAGATAATGGGCTTCCAAAGTAGCTTGCCTATAGGAAGATGTGCTGTTTCAGCTGACATAAAAATTTGATTCTGCTGGGCAGCTATCAATACATTTTTATTATAAATTCATAAGTTAATATTCTGGTTTATCATTAATATTTAATTGATTCCAAGAATTACTGATGACTTAAAGCAGATATAAAAAAGAAACTCTAATGTAGTCAATGTATACTATATTCATAAGATGGGTTCCAAATTTGGAAGTGTCAAAATATAAAAAATTATGTTTTAGGATGGAAGAAATAGAGGTTTAATAGTACCTGTGAGCCTGTTTCATGAGATATGCTCTAAGAGTGGATCAATATTGTATATACTAACAAAAATCAGATTTCTGATACTGAAAAGAAAAAGACCAAATTCCAGACCTGTAGTAAAAATATCACGGTGGGCATAATCTCATCTGGGCAGCCAGATGGTGGCCATGAAAGTAGGACTTTCAGATCTCTGGCTGTTGAGGAGAGTAATTGGTGGATGGCCTCTGCTTCTGCACTCTGAATCTACCACCACATCTCTTTCAAGGTCATATTCCTCAAGGGCTGCTCTTAGCTAATGAGTGAATGTAGCAGGGATATGCAGGACTATGCCCATGAGAATCAGGACTCCTGGGCCTACTTGATGGCATATAACAACAACAACAACTGATCATTGACTTTGGCTCCAGGGCTCTCCAGCAGCTTGGGTGAACCTTTCTCAGCACTGGGGTTTAGTCTGAGTATCTGCTTATCCATACCTTTTTCTTTGCCAATCTCAGTCACTGGGAGCTCTGGTGGCATAGTGCCAGGTTTAAACCCACCAGCCACTCCTCAGAAGGAAGATGGGGCAATCTACTTCCATAGAGATACTGCCTTGGAAACCCAAGGAGGGGTCGTTATGAGTCAGGACAGACAGAGTTGTTGGTTTTTTTTTTTTTTTTTTTTTTTGGTATCTCAGTCACTGGGGTTAGACCTGCATCATTCCACTATCTACGTTATCTCCCTTTATTTTTTCCCTCACAGACTTTTCCCTAAAAAATTTCTTTCACATCTAACATTGCATTGGCATCTGCTTCTTAAAAGACCCAAACTTAGTTTCCAGTCTTTCTCAGGAGATATCTACTTTGTTTTATAGCTTACAGTCTTTGAATATGACTCAACTGACAGTCAATCAGAATGATTTTATCTTGAAACTTTGTATTTTGTATCCAGAAATAATGTTTTGAAGGAAAGACAGATCTAGAATGGAGTGTTTGGGAATTGGATTAATGCTACCACCTGCCCGTATTGCTACTGATTAGTCTTCTTTCCAGATTTCTTCTTTTTACCACTTAGGTCATATTGATCAAAACTGGATTTGAAAAACTGGCTTTTCTTACCTTTGAGTTTTCTTTCCAGAAGGAAGGCGGTAGCATCTGAATAGGCAGATGAGTCTTCAGAGTTCTGGGAGAAGGCATTTTATTAGCCATATCCAGACCTAAGAATCAAAATCACACCACTCAGCTGCATTTTTTTTTTTTTTTTATCAGCTACATGGATTCAGTATAATTGTCTGGCCAAACATCTGGTATCAGACTGACCAAAAAAAAGCAGCTTTTTGACCAAAATAATAGGTTTTAGTGTCTGTGTTTTTGTCCTGATGACTTTACTGTCAATCTGGTAAGGAAAGCACTGAGATAGTGCAAAACTACTGAGGCAACATTACTTGGCTTATTGGTTGGAGGCTACTGTGAGCTTGTGTTGGTAGAGAAAGATGCTTTTGGAAGTTTGAGCCTGGTGAGCACTATGATTCCAACAGGCCCCTGGATATTTTATCCTTTGGGTTTTCTATTCCTGCAATAAAAAAAAAAGTGAGGGAAGGAAGCTGAAGAAGAGATGTCATCTCTCTTTAAGGGAAAGAGGTTTTGGGGCTACCTCTACAGGTCCAGCAGCTCTGTGTAAAGAGCTTTAATCTTTCTTTCAAGGTCAAGGACAACAATAACTATCAGTCATGTACCAGCATGTACTAGGATATATCTTCAGAAGAAGATATTTAACCCAATAGTGGTCAAATCATTTCCCAACATTGGAAATTGGTTGGTTGTGGGTGTGGAGTACATAGAGGAAAAATTTAAGGGACTTTGTTAAGGAAGACTTAGATAAACACAGACAACATCATTACTGGATTTAGAAAGCCCAACACTAAATGCTAAAATGCTTATTATAAGATGGGATTTGATCATATACAACACCAACTATACAGAATGCTTACAGATAAAATCTAGGTGTTAGTCTTAGAGAAGCATAGTTTCTGAGGGGCCATCAGATATATAGAGAAGTGGAGCTACACTTGGAGATGTGGCAGTGAAGATAAAGAAGGAGATAAAAAGAAATACAATGAAAGATAATGTGGAAATAAAACAGTGCATAACAATTCCTTCTCCTCCTCCAATCCTAAACACCATTCGTAAACAGAACTGCACGGAAGAGGGGAGGGCTGACATAAGAGGGCACTTCCGAACTGGGAACTCTGTCCTTGAATACAAATAATAACAATAAAAAGATCTCATGATATAAACTAAAACTATTATTAAAACTATTAAAAAATCAGAAAAAGGGAAATCAAAGCATTTAACCTGATGAATATTATTCTTACCTCACAAAAAATGTACAAAGCTGAAGAAAATTGTAACACATAATAAACTGAATTAACTATCAGTTTATCATATTACATCAAGTATCATTGAAGATACAAAAAAAATATCTTAAATCATAAAAAGGAAAACATAACAGAAATGATCAAAAATAAGAAAGAAATGAAAACATGATTTGAATGTATTTAAGAAAGATGTAAAAGAAAAAACAAAATAATATATGAAGACTGAAATGTAAAGTGTACAAGAGAAACTAGATTTAAATGAAAATTTAGTAAGGAACAATGAACATAAGCAAGAGAATAACAAAGAGAATGACAATGAGATAAATGAATGGTAAAAAAAAAGGTCAGAGAGAAAGTGGTTAATATAAAATGAAGGGAAAAGAGGTCCAACACTGGTATAAATGGAGTCCCTGAGAAAAGTCACAAAACAATAGAATAGATCTAATATTTAAACCTATAATGTGGCGTGAAAAATTCTGGAAATAAAATACCTGAATTTATATTTTAAGCATGGTATATCACAGAAAATTGACCTGTGATGATCAACTCTGTAACATATCCTAGTAAAATTATTAGACTTTAAAGATAAACAGAAAAAATCCTCAGGGCCTCCAAGCACAAAGATGAACTAACTCACAAAGTGAAGAGAATTCAACGGGTGTTAGAATTCTCAAGTAATAGAATACAAAGCAAAGAAAAAAGAGGAGAATTATTATTGAGAAAACTAAAGAAAGAAAGTATGAACTAAAAATCTGCCTAGGCAAGCTCTACTTCAAGTAACAAGGCTATAGAAAAATAAGTTTAAATGTGCAAGAACTCAGTATATGTGTGAATGCAGTACACATGTGCCCTCCTGATGAATGCAGTAGGATGATTTTCATTCAACCAAGAGGTGACTGGGGAAATGTATCAAATGGACTGATGTTGAGAATTTCACATATTTATTTAATAGCAGAATGAAAATTAAGAAAGTTGATGTTGTGGGTAGAAGAAACAATGTAAATATTATAGGTTCTAACAAAATAGAAAGAATGCAACTTTAAAATTTGAGATTAAAGAAAGGGGGAAGTAGAATAAGGTCACTGGCAGTTTTATAAGTAATAGAGGGAGTCAAAGGATTCCTTTAAAACCTGGGAGATCAGATAATAATAGTTTATGTAAGAAAAAAGAGAATTAATGCCACTATAAAAGACAACCACTAGGAAAGAACACAAGCATATATACTTTCTTAAACACTAAATGAATGAATAAATAAATAAATAGAAAAGAGGATACACTAAATAAGGAGAAATATAATAAATATTACCTACTATACACAGGAACTTCAACACATGATAATATGACATAATTGTGGCCAAACACTTATCATGTCAGAAATATCAATAAATTGAATGAGCTCAATTTACCTGCTAAAAGTTTTCAAATTAGCTCATAAAGCAACACCCAACTAGATGTAGCATATAATAACACACTTAAAACATAGTGATTGCAGAAGGGTAAATTTGAAACATGATGTGTTTTCATTTCCTAGGGCTGCCATAAGAAATCACCAAAAGCTTAGTGATCGAAAGCAGCAGAAATTAATTCTCTCATAGTTTTGCAATTCAGAGTCTGAAATCAACGTGTTGCTTTAGCCATGCTTCCTTGGACATTTCTAGAGGAGAATCCTTTCTTATCTCTTCTAGCTTCTGATAGATCTCGTTATTTATTTAGTTTTTTTTTGCCTGTGGCAACATAATTCCAACATCTTTCTTTGTTTCACATGATCTCTTCGCTCTATCTCTGTGTCTAAATCACTTGCTTTCTCTTTAAAAGATACCAGTTTCAAGATTTAGAGCCAACTCTAAACCAGGATAAACATCTCAAACTCCTTAACTAATTACATCTGTGAACACTCTCTTTCCAAATGAGATCACATTCTGAGGTTCCAGGTGGACAGAAGTTTTGAAGGAACACTATTCAACCCCCTCTAGATGGATAGAAATTTCACAGGCAAATGGAAATTTTAAGATAGTAGGAATTGTGATGCTATCATGTAAAGTAGTATTGAACTCCCAAAGTAACATATGAGACAAAGGAAGAACTTTATAAAGGCAAAAGCCACGTTATACCAATGAAAATAAAATAATCATGAAATCTATGTATCAAATAGCAGATTAACTACTTAGATAAAATAGAAACTACATAGTTGGTACAAGGAGAAATAGAAATATTAATAATAGCTTATTTTAACATAATCCTTTCAGAACAAGTCAGGTCAAGTGCATACAAAAAGATATAAAAGATTTAGATAACATAAACAATATGGTAGATATCTTGGGTAACAGACAATATACTTTCTCAATTGCACATAGAGAATTCACAAAAATCTCTCATACATTAGGATACCAGTAGGTTTTATAAAGTTAAGTGCCATAAATGCAATATTACAACAAACATTCTCTAATATTGTAATAAAATGCAATAAAACTAGATATTACACACAAAACTGAAAATCTAATTAAAAAAATTGTTTTCACCAGGAAATTTAAAATGTCTATTAAAAATCTCTGGGGTAAATTTCTAGAAATTTTGAAAAATGGAAATGAAAACATTGCATATTAAAAATGCATTTAAAACTGTGAACAGAGGAAAATTTATAACCCTAATCTCTGGTAGCATAGTGCCTAAGGCACTTGTCTGCTAACCAGAAGGCTGGTGGTTCAAATCCACCAGCCACTCCTCGGAAGGAAGATGGGGCAATCTACTTCCGTGGTGATACTGCCTGGGAAACCCGAGGAGGGGTCTCTATGAGTCGGGTCTGACTCCATGGCACACAACAACAACAACAACAACAACAAGCATTAAATGAAAGAATGAGAGAAAATAAATTCCCAACTTGAAAATATTTAATAAAGCCTGACATCTACTCATGATAAAAACTCCAAGCAAACTCTCAACTTGATAAAAGGACGCCTACAACTGACATCCAACTTAATGGTGAAAAGCTGAATGCTTTCCTCAGAAGATCTGGAACAAGACAAGGATGTCTACTCTTATGATTTTAATTGAACATTGTGCTGGAAATTCTAGCCAGTGCAATAAGGTAAGAAGAAAGTAAGTGTTATCCAGATTAGAAAGGAAAAAGTAAAATTGTCTTTATTCATGGAAGACATGATTGTCTCTGTAGGAAATCTGATAGAAGCTACAAAAAGCTACCAGAACTAATAAGGCAGGTTGTGGGACACAAGGTAAACATATAAAAATCAATTGTATTTTTATATGCTAGAAAAAATAATTAGAAAGTAAAATATAAAGATGGTTATAGTAGCATAAAAGCAAAAATAGTTATAATTAAATTTAACAAAAAATATATGAAAACTACAAAACATTACTGAAAGAAATTAAACATTTAAATAGTTGGAAAGAAACTGCGTTCATAGATCTGAAAACTCATTGTCTTTATTTTTAGAAACTCTATTCATAAACCCATCAATTTAATCTTAATAAAAATATCAGAGGTTTTTTTTTTTTTTTTGATTTTGGTAGAAACTGACAAACTGATTCTAAAAGTTATATGGAAATACAAAGGGCCTAGAAGTTAAAACAACTTTAAAAAAGAGCAAATTTGTAGGAATTTGTTGTTGTTGTTATATGCAGTCGAGTCGACCCCGACTCATAGCGACCCCTCCACCCCTCCCTCCTTGAGTTTCCGAGGCAGTATCACTACAGAAGTAGGATTGCCCAACCTTCCTTCTGAGGAGTGGCTGGTGAGTGCTACCTAAATTCAAAAGTTATAAAACCATAGCAATCCAAACAGTAGAGTATTGGCATAAAGATGGGAGTATGGTTGAAAGGAAGAGAATAGAGAGTCCAGAAATACATCCATGCATATACAGTTAATTCATTTTTGACAAACTGCCAAAGCAATTCAGTGGGAGAAAAGACAATTTAAAAAAAAAAAATAAATTGTGTTAGATTATTTCGTTCAATCAATAACATGTTGTGTGCTATTGAGTTGATTCCAACTCATAGTGACCCTTTACAACAAAGTTGAACTGCCCCATAGTGTTCCCTAGGCTGTAATCTTTAAAGGAGATGATCACTGTGGGGCTGTTGGTGGGTTACAACTGTAGACATTTTGATTCCTAATACTTATTAGGTATTATTAGTTTACAAATGTAGAAACATTAAACTTGGAGAGATTTAATAACTTGCTTAAGGTAACCCAAGAAGCCCTGGTGGGCAGTGGTTAAGAACTTGGCTGCTAACCAAAACATCAGTGGTTCAAACCAGCCACTCAGCAGGAGAAAGGCATGGCAATCTGCTTCCATGAAGATTTTACATCTCTGGAAACCCTACGGGCAGTTCTACTCTGTCCTGCAAGGTTACTATAAGTTGGAAATGATTTGATGGCAATGTATTTATTTATTTTTTTTCAAGAACACCCAGATAAGAATCCGTACTAGCATTTGAACCTGGACTGTTCGATTCTAAAGCCTTTTTCACCTTGGGGTTATCTTCTCTTGTAAAAGCTTCTATTTGTTACTGTTTAATTTATAAAAACATGTCATTTGTTTCCAACTTGATTTCAGACTTTTCAAGGGTGCTGGTATATCTAACATTTCTTAGTAATTTTGATATGAAGCCTAATATTTTATTATTATAAAGATACTATATGTAATTTAGCTTGCTTTTCTGGTAGATAGGTTTTAGATAAATTATATTTGAAGACAATTCTCCATGAGAGGCTAGCATAATAGCACAGGAATATGGTTCTTAATTGCTCTATGCTATAGATCTTCCATCCTCCATTCACTGTGTTATATATTCATGGTTTCTTTCAACCACTCAGTCAGCTGTAGGAAATGTGCTGTCTGATGCTACAGCATCATGTCTATTAGGAAAGGAATTTGAATCTTTTTTACCAGGAGAAATAGTATTTTGACCTGAACCTCCATCAAACTCCCGCCCATTCCCTTTGAAAATATTTTCAAGAAAGCTGATTGTAGAAATGATTTTTCTCTTAGATGCAAACTGACTCAACTTGGTGGTTTTAACCTCATGGGTCTTAGCTGGGAAAACTCACCTGAGTTGAGGGGTGGAGGTAGAGTCCACTCAATGAAAGGATGCCGGTCGAAGGTGTTGGCCCG
The DNA here is from genome assembly GCF_000298275.1 of Orycteropus afer afer. NCBI lineage: Eukaryota > Metazoa > Chordata > Mammalia > Tubulidentata > Orycteropodidae > Orycteropus > Orycteropus afer. The sequence goes on along the minus strand of NW_006921676.1, from coordinate 192,722 downwards.
CTGGCACTTCTGCACATCCCCATCATTTTGGATCATGTCCACAATCTCCTGTGTCCAGGTTGTGCCTAGAAGCATTAAGTTATTCTTTTCTTTTTTTAAATTGTGATTTGGGTGAAGATTTACAGAGCAAATTCACTTTCTATACAGCGGTTTACATATACTTTGTCTCATGACATTGACCAGTTTACCACAATGCAACAGCTCCCCTCCCACTTCCTCCCCATAGTT
>NW_006921676.1:188516-192134 GCF_000298275.1 Orycteropus afer afer | reverse complement strand
TACCAGTCGCTAGGACTAATTGTTTCCATGAATTTTGGTTTTCTTCATTCTTCTTTGCTCTGGACGAGGAGCAACCCATCGTAGCATCTAGATGGCAGCTTGCTAGCTTTTAAGATCCCAGTCGCTACTCGCCAAAGTAGGAGGTGGAACAATGTTTTGTATAGTATGTTAGCATTAGTTATTCTTAACTCCACCCCTTAACTTCTAATTTTATTGTTTCATTAATTATTCATTTATTCAGCTAAATTAATATTTGTGGAGTGCTGAGCAAACTCAGCTCACTTATCACCTCCTCTGTAGAGCCTTGCATAACAACTAGAATGGATGATGTCTCTTCTCTGAGCACCATTTATCTTCTGTAGTCATTATCACTTCCTGTTTACATATGTGGATATGTATATGATACACATATCCCTGTGAGAGTAAAAGCTCTTTGGAGATAAGGACTTGTCTTTTTTTTTCTCTCTCTTTATCTCTAGTATCTAGCATAGGGATTTACACATGATAAATGTAGACTTGGTCCAATGAATAGTGATTGAATGAATGTAGGAAGACAAAAAGATGAATTGGCTAATCACAGCATAGATCACAGTTTAACAAGCTTAGAATCTTTTAGAGAGAGAAGATATGGCAGATACTGGTTCTTGCTTAAATAGGTTTAGTCTCTTTTCTCTCAAATTAATGTACCCCTCAATTTTTAGCTGGGCATATAATTGCTTGCCTCGAAGGATGTGTTTTTCAGCTTTCCTTGCAGCTAGATGTGGCCATGTCACTAAATTCTGGGAAGTTGTCTTTAAAGAAAGAGGACATGACCTTATTCCTCACTTTCTACTCCTTGATGTACATATGATGACTACAGTTCCAGAAGTCATCTGAGACCATAAAAACAAGAGCTATACCTGAAGATGATGGGACAGAAATTTAGAAGGAGCCAGGGTTTTTGATGACCAATGTAGTCTACATTTTAGCTCTGGATGACCAACCTCAAGACATATTTTTATTTTTTAATATGTTATAGTGATTTGGGTGAAAGTTTATGTAGAAAATTGGTTTTCTGTTCAACACTTCATACACATTTTGCTTTGTGACATTGATAGAAATCCCCATAAGGTAACAATGCTGTTCCCACTTCCTCTCTGTGTTTCCCATTTCCATTTGTCTTTCTTTCCTATCTCTTCCTGCCTTCTGAGCTTTATCCCCAAGCAAATGCGCCCCTTTTTATCTTTTGTAGTTGATTGTTCTAGGGAGTGTGTATCTCCCTGGTATTATGTTCACCTTATAGGCCCATCTATTGTTAGGCTGAAAGTTGAGCCACAGGAGTAAGTTCAATTCCAGGCTTGAAGGGAGACTGAGGCCTATAGTCTTGGGATTTCTACCAGTCTCTATCAGATAAGTTAGACTGGCCTTTTCTGTGATTTTGAGTTTCTTTCCACATTTTTCTCCCATTTTCTCCAGGACCTTCTACTGTGATCCCTTTCATAGCAGTCAGCAGTGGCAGCCAGGCACCATCTAGTTCTGGTCTCAGGGTTGTGAATGCTGAGGTTCATGTGATCCATTAGTCCTTTGGACTAATTGCAGACGTTATTTTTCTTTAATATTTTGGATTTTCTGACATTTGCTGCTAAATTAAATCTTAACTGATACAGAAAACTGATAAAAAGAAGAGTATATATGGATATTTACAAAGGGGTGGGCTATGGCAGAGAGAGTTAATTGCCTACCAAATATCTGTTTTCTTCTTTACCATTTTTGGGATCTTTGTGGCTTACAGCTAAATCTTAACTTGTACATGATACATATAAATGAATAATTAAAAAAATAATGTAGAGCAAGAGGCCTAAAGGATGTACGAAGTGCTACTAGAGTTCAGAAGAGGAGGGTTGACTTATTGCTGAAGGGATCAGGTAAAACTCAGTTGAAGAGATTTGTTTGGAACAAAGATTTAAATCAGGAATAGAATGTCATCTCCATAATGAGGCAGAGTATCTCAGGTGGAAGAAGCATCAAGAGCTAGGATAAAGGCAGGCTCATGACACTTTGGAAAGTGTACATAGCGCTCACAGGAGGTTAAGGGGTGGTGGGGATCTTGGAGAAATAATCAACTGGAGAGTACTTTGGGACTCTCTTACGGAGGACTTTGCTGTTGATTGCATAATTTCCAAAGTGAACAAAAACAAAATTTCATCCCTGACGTGCAATACAAGTTAAAGTTAACCTCTAGGCACAAAGTGTCCAGTGCAAATGAATACAAAAGGTCTTGTGAAACTGAAATTTGCCAACATGAAGCCCCAACCTTAGTTTATTAAGTAAACCCTAGTCAAGAAGTTGAATGAGGTAAAAAAGTGAAATCTTAGCCAGAAAGAAAAAAAAAAAAAAACATTTCAAGGCTGTTTCAAAATAACTGTGCTGAACAGACGCGTGTATGAAATCTTTCTGGTTGTAAGTATTGAGGGTTCCTCCTGTTGAGTCAATTAGCCACTGCAAGGGCCTCATGGCCTTTGGAAGACTTTCCCACACTGGTTACAGCTTAAAGTCCTTTACCTTACTCGGTCATATTGCTTGCAATTATAAACAGAGATAAGGCTGGGAGTATTGTAAGTCATGACGTCATAATTTTTCCCAATTATAATATTCCCAATTTCCATACTTTCCACAAGCCTGGGATGATACCTTTTGCCTATTCTGACTCTGGCTATTTTCCACAAACTCCTTTTCATTTGATAAGATTCTGGTCAAATATTTCCTCCTGAGATCTTCCTTTACTAGCATATATTTTGGACCAAACTCTATTAACTTTTTTTTTTTTTTAAATATTAGGGTGAAAGCACTTAGTTCTACACCTAAAATAGTATATGTTCAGCTCTGGATAACCAACTTTCAGATATCTTCTTCTTATTATTATTATTTTAGTATTATTTTGCATTTTCTGACATTTGTAGCCAAACTGAATACTCACTGATAGAGAAGAAATGTTTAAAGTTCATACACACACACAATTGTGTGTGTGTGTGTGTATGTATAATATATATGTGTATATATATGTGTGTGTGTGTGTGTATATATATATATATATATATATAAACCAAACCAAATTCACTGCCATTGAGTTGGATGTGACTCACAGCAACCCATCCTTGGGTTTCCAAGGTGATATCACTATGGAAGTAGATTGCCCGACCTTCCTTCCAAGGAGTGGCTGATGGGTTTGAACCTCCAGCCTTCTGGTTAGCAGTCACATGCCTTAGGCACTATGCCACAAGAGCTCCCATATATGTATATATTTGGTATATAATATATGATGAGCCCCGGTTGCACAATAGTTAAGTGTTTGATGGCTAATCAAAAGATTGCCAGTTTGAACACACACAGTGGCTCCACTGAAGAAAGACTTGGTGATCTGTTCCTATAAAGATTACAATCTGGGAAACTCCCTTGGCAGTTCTACTCTGTCAAGATAGGTCACTAAGAATCAAGAGTTGACTTGACAGCCCCTAACAACAACAACAACGGGAGCCCTGGTAGCATAGTGCCTAAGCACTTGACTGCTAACCAGAAGGCTGGCGGTTCAAACCCACCAGCCACTCCTCGGAAGGAAGATGGGGCAATCTACTTCCATAG
>NW_006921676.1:186217-187566 GCF_000298275.1 Orycteropus afer afer | reverse complement strand
TTTAATTTGGAAGCCCCACTGTAGGTATCATTGCTCCATTAAACCTAGATTTATCCCTGTCACCATTTTCTAATACTCGCCTGCTTTTGCATAGGTTGAAATGAGGAGATCATCAGGTTTTGCTTGGAAATTCCAGATTTTGTCCCAATTATCACTTATCATCTTGGTCATAAGGATTCCATTAATTTCTTTGGTTTCTGGTTGTAGGTATTTTTCATCCAGGTGGAGATCTTTCATTTTCTCTGAGGACATCTTAGTATGTGGTTTAGACAGGTTCTTAAAAGAAAAAAGTACTCGTGTCATTTCTGTTACTTAGAACAGTCATTCCTTTTTTAATAAGAATTCTTTCCTTTTTTTTTTGTTGAGAATATGCACAGCAGAACATACACAAATTCAACAATTTCTACATGTACATTTCAGTGACAATGTTTCTTCAGGTTCATTCATTTTTAAAAAATATTTTCTGAGAATTAGGAGAGATACATAGTGTGAACTCCAATGTTAATTTAAGTGGGGGAAGTCAAAAGTGTGGAAACCTGAACCATTTTAAATAGCTTTGTTTTAGGAAGTAGAGAGAATAAAGAAATAAACACAATTCTGGTGGAGATAAATGCCACCACAAAATGTGTTAAACAATGACTCTTTTAGTTTGGCTCATTAAAGATGGCCCATCTGAGGTGGTGGTAGTTAAGCCAAGATCTGAATGACAAGAGATAACTGGCTATGTGGGACCAGGGTCAGAGGGGCCGTTGAATTCATAGACACTTTTCATATTTGAGCCACATGAAGAAGGCCAGGATGGAATTGGTATTTAAAATATTAGGTGGACAGGTTTAAGCAGAACTTCCAGAATAAGACAGTCTAGGAAGAAAAGCCTAGAAATCTACTTCCAAAAGTCAGCCAATAAAAACCTTATGGATAATAATAGAACATTGACTCTTTTGCTCTAGATACATCATTAGGAGGGATCAATCACTACAGGAGTACATCATGTTTGGTAAGGTAGAGTAATAAGAAAGGTGAGGGAGATCCTTGGTGAGAAGGATTGGTACCATAGCCACAACAATGGACTTGAGCATGCTGGCTATTGTGAGAATGATGCAAGACTGGGCAACATTTCATTCTGTAGTGCATAAGGTCATCAGAGTTGGAATCAACTTGATACAAATAGTAGCTAACTAACTATGAATTGTTGTTGTTGTTATGTGCCGTCGAGTCGGCCCCGACTCATAGCGACCCCTCCTTGGGTTTTCGAGGCAGTATCACTACGGAAGTAGGATTGCCCAACCTTCCTTCCGAGGAGTGGCTGGTGGGTTTGAACCGCCAGCCGTCTGGTTAGCAGGCAAGTG
>NW_006921676.1:184027-185302 GCF_000298275.1 Orycteropus afer afer | reverse complement strand
ACCTGAAGTACTTAAAAAAGAAAGTGATTTATTTAAATAGTTCATTTTATTCTTTCTTTTTATTATTAGTTGCCTGCAGTGCTTTAAAAAGAAAGTGATTTATTTAAGTAGTTACAATTTTTTTCTTTTAGTTTTAGACACGTTAAGTACTTAAAAAAAGCAGCTAGAATATACTTAATTAAATTAAATTTAGGATATTTAGAGGAATTTTATTATCTAGGTTAAAAAGGCTTATTAACTATAAAATATTTACCCATATTTCTCTGCTATTATGAGAAATAAGAAAGGTGTGAGGTAGAAAAAATATATATACTGTTCTTTGTCCAAGATGGTGAACTAGGCAGATACATTGTCCAGACCCCCACACCCTCTACAACAGATTCAAAAAAAAAAACAAGGAAAACCACTATGGATGACAATCCTGGATCCCAGAGTTTCAAAGGAAAGGATAAAGAAGTAGATCAAATATTGATGAAAGAAGGAGACTGAATGAAAACAGTAGAAGCTGTGGTAAACTGCTAACTGGCACAACACAGTCATTTTGAATTATTACAAGCAGCCTTCTGACTGGAGCAGGAACCAGAAAACCAGCTTCTCTTCCCCAGGACTACACCAGCACCCACAGTGGTGATTAGAGGACCAGAGGAGTAGGAGCCAGTGACCCAAATATACTCATCTATACATGCTGCCTCACCCCTTGGGCAAGTGCCATGACCAGCTCCAGCACTACTGGGCTGACAACAGACAGCAGCCAACACCTTTCCAGCCTGCCCTCAGCTGCCCTGCATAATCAGTGATTAGAGACACATATCTACACTCCCAGCTGCTACCAGAGTTATCCAGAGATAGGTGATGAGTGCCCCAATGCTGCCAAACCAGTGGCCAGAGTAACATGACAACCTTTTTGCCCAGATGTATTAAAACAGAATCAATCAAACAAACAAATAAACAAAATCTTACAGAGGAAGCAATGCTTGTGGAACTACCTGATAAGGAATTCAAATGAATTATGTTGAGGTACCTGCTCTTCCGGCCTGCCACTCTGGGCGTCCCTGCATTGTCTCTCCTCACCTGTAACCCTGGGGCTGACTGCTCTTCTCTCCAGGTTCAAGGCTTTTATCCCCTTTCTCCTGCTCTTCTGTCCTGCTACACTGGGCGTCCCTGCATTGTTTCTCCTCACCTGTAATCTGGAGCAGGAGAAAGGGGATAAAATCCAGGAAGCCAGAGAGAAGAGCAATCAGCCGAAGGGATTAGGTGAGGAGAGGAAACTCAGGC
>NW_006921676.1:175338-180774 GCF_000298275.1 Orycteropus afer afer | reverse complement strand
GTCTCACCTATTTTGGTCATGTTGTAAGAAGGGACCATTCCCTGGAGAAGGATGTCATGCTTGGTAGGGTGGAGGGTCGACAAAAGAGGGGGAGGCCTTCAATGAGATAGATTGATATGGTGGTTGCAATGATGGGCTCAAGTATAGCAGGGATCGTGGGGGGCTGGCACGGGATTGGGCAGTGTTTCGTTCTGCTGTGCATGGGGTTGCTATGAGTCGGAAATGACTTGACAGCACTTAACAACAACAACAACAGCAACATGTTGAGGTACATTCAGTGGACCAAGAGAAAGTTTGTGGAAACCACAGACAGAATCAAAGAAAACACAGACAAAATTCTAGAAGAATTTAAGGAAAAAAAGAAGAAGAAAGAAATTCACAAAATAAATGGCAAATTGGAAACCATACAAAAACAGCAAAAGAAATCCAGAAGATCCATACTGAAATTTCAGAATGGATAACATATTGGAATGACAGACAAATAGAATGGAATCAATGAACACAGAATTAGCAAGACTAAAGATCAATCTCTCAACACCAGTCTGTTGGAGAAACAATCAGAAGAAAGAACAAGAAAGAAATGAAGAAAGCTTAAGCTTCATTTGAGACATCATCAAGGGGAATAACTTGCATGAGATTAGCATCAAAAACAGGAAGAGACAAAAGGAAAAAAAACACCTTGAAAACTGTCAAAGATTTGTTGGAAGAAAACTTCCCTAATATCATGAAAGATGAGAAGTTATTCATTCAAGAAGCTCAGTGAACCCCAAATAGGATAGAATCCAAAAGAAAATCACCAAGACATATAATAATCAAACTTTCCAAAACAAAGACAAAGAATCCTGAAAACAGCATAGGAATAATGAAAATTTACCTACAAAGGGCAATCAATAAGACTGAGCCCTGATTTCTCAGCAGAAACTATGCAGGTGAGAAGCAGTGGGATGACATATATAAGACCCTGAAAGAAAAAATTGCCAACCAAGAATTGTATACTCAGGAAAATTATTCCTCAAATATGACACTGAAATTAAAACATTTTGAGATAAACAGAAATTAAGTAAAATAAACTTACAAGACTGAAAACAGGGAACCATCGATCTATAACTATGGACAACTACAAAGTAAAAAGATAAAATAAACCATGTAGGTACAGCTGGGAGGAAGTCAAGAAGATTTCAACAGCAGGCTGTTTTAAACTTGGGAAGGAAATAAATCACAGGATAACCTCAAAGAAACTTAATAAACCTTTCCATCAAAATGAGAAAGAGGAAAAGCATACATATTTGGCAAATACTAAAACAATAGCAATGAAGGAAATGACTTTAAAATTCATAAGCAAAATGAGCTCAGCACAGAAATAATATGGAAAAAAGAAATCAGCAACATCACAAAAAACACATAACAAAATGACAGCAATAAATTCATAATTGTCAATAATTACACTGAATAGAAAAGAATTAAATGCACCAATCAAGAGAGAGAGTTGAAGAATAGATAAGAAAATATGAGCCATCAATATGACCTTAGACACAAAGCAAAAATAAGCTGAAAATCAAAGATTGGAAAAACATACCAAGCAAATGGCAACCAAAAATAAGCAGAAGTAGGAATATTAATTTCTGATAAAATGGAATTTAAGGCAAAAGCCACAATAAGAGACAAAGAAGAATATTTTATGATGATTAAATGGTCAATCAAATCAGAGAACATAACCAAAATAAATATCTGCACATCCAATGAGCTGCAAAGTACATAAATCAAACTTGAACAGAATTGAAAAGAGAAATAGACAACTCCACTATTATAGTAGGAACTAATACACCACTTTTTGATGAAAGAAAAACTAAAAAGAAACTTAATAGAAGATCTAAACAAGACAATCAACCAAGTAGACCTCATAGACGTATATAGAATACTCTACCCAATAACAGCAAAATATGCATTGCTTTTCAGGGCACATGGAGCTTTCTGCAGAATAGACCATATGTTAAGCCACAAAGCAAGCTTCATTAAAATAAAAAAAAAAAAGAAAAATCAAATACTACCAATCATCTTCTCAGATCATAATGCTATAAAATTAGAAATCAACAGCAGGAAGATCAAGGAAAAAAAATCAAATACATGGCAACTTAATAACACCCTGATTAAAAACTACTGGGTAATAGAAGAAATAAAAAAGGTCCTTTAATCAAATGAGATTGAAAAACAGCATACCAGAATCTTTGAGACAAAGCAAAAGCAGTGCTCAGAAGACAATTTAAAGCAATAAATGCACAAATCAAAAAAGAGGAAGAATCAAAATCAAGACATTAACCCAGTGTCTCCAAATAGAAAAATAACTGAAAAAAATAAAAAGCCGGTAATCACCTGAAGTAAGGAAATAAAGATTTAAGAAGAAATAAATGAAACAGAAAAACAATAGAAAGAATCAATAAGACTAGAAGTTGGTCCTTTAAAAGGATTAATACAATTGACAAACCACTGGCAAATTTATCAAAGGAAAAGTAGAAGATGCAAATAACAAGAATAAGAAATGAAATGGGTGACGTCCTAATAGGACCAACTGAAATAAAAAGGATACTATCAGGATACAATGAAGACTGTATTCCAACAAATTTGAAAACCTAGAAGAAATGGACAGATTAGAAACACATCACCTACCCAAACACATACTGAGTTCGAAAATTTGATCAGACCCACAACAAAAGAAGAAATTGAATAAGTAATAAAACTACCAACAAAATAAGTCCTGGCCTAGATGACTTCACTGGTGAATTCTACCAAACATTCAGAGAAAAGTTGACACCAATTCTGCTTAAACCATTCTGGAATACAGAAAATGAGGCAATATTGCCAAATTCATTTTATGAAATGAGCATAACCCTGATACCAAAGCCAGGCAAAGACACCACTGAAAAAGAAAATATAGACCGATACCCCTCTGAACATAGATGTAAAAATTATCAACAAAATCATAGTCAATAAACTCTAACAATGTATCAAACAAAATAATACATCATAATCAAGTGGGATTCATACTAGGTATGCAAGGAAGGTTCAACATTAGAAAAACAATCTACATAATTCTTTACATAGATAAAGGAAAAGAATCAAATGACCATATCAATCAATACAGAAAAGGTATTTGACAAAGTCTAACACCCATTACTGATTAAAAAACAAAAGAACTCTGAACAAAATAGGAACAGAAGGGAAATTCCTTGACATAATTAAGCATGCATTCAAAACAAATATCACCATAATTCTTAATGGAGAGAGATTAAATGCATTCCCGGTATGAATGGGAAGCAGACAAGGATGCTGTTTATCACCACTCCTATTCAATATTGTATTGGAAGTCCTTACTGGAGCAATAATGCAAGAAATGGAAATAAAGGCATCCAAATTGGCAAAGAAATAAACTATCCCTATTTGCAGATGATATGATTTTATACATGTTGTTGTTGTTGTTGTTATGTGCCATCGAGTCAGCCCCAACTCCTAGAGACCCCTCCTTGATTTTCTGAGGAAGTATCACTACGGAAGTAGATTGCCCAACCTTCCTTCCGAGGAGTGGCTGGTGGGTTTGAACTGCCAGCCTTCTAGTTAGCAGTCAAGTGCCTTAGGCACTACACTACCAGAGCTCCTACACTACTGGTAGGATTATAAAATAGTCCAACCAGTGTGAAAGGTGGTATGGCACTTCCTTAAGAAGTTGGAAATAGACATACCATATGATCCAGCAATCCCACTTCTAGGTATACATCCTAGAGAAGTAAGAGCTGTGATATGAACAGCTCTATGAACAGCCATGTTCATCACAGTATTATTCACAATAGCAAAAAGATACAAACAACCTAAGTGCCCACCAAGGGATTAATGGATCAACAAACTATGGCACATGCATACAATGGAATGCTATGTGTCAACGAATAATGAATCTGTGAAACACCTTATAACATGGGTGAACCTGAAGGACATTATGCTGAGTGAAATGAGTCAATCACAAGAGGACAATCATTGTATGAGGTCACAATTGTAAAAAGTTAAGAAAATATTTACACACAAAAAGAATTGTTCTTTGAAGTTTATTGGGGTGAGAGGGGAAAAGAGGGCAAGTCACCAACTAGGGGGTAGACCCATATTAACTTGGGTGAAGGGAAAGGCAATATGCAATAAGGGGGGAGGTCAGCACAAAATGATCTAGGCAGTGGAAGACACAGGGAAGAGCATAAGAATTAAAGGCAACAAAGGTGAGTACTATTACATACAGTCCTGCAATAACAGTAATAACAATAATTTATGAGTGGGTACATAGATAGACACTCAATCTGAACAAAGATGGAAAGGCAAATGGGACTAAACCCACGAATACCAGAGGCGATGTCTACCTATGTATTTATATGTGCCACAAATGTGTCTATGAATGTGGTAGAGCATAACCAAAATACAAAAAGTCCCATTGCCATTGAGTCTTTTTAGACTCAAAGTGACTCTATAGGACAGAGTACAACTGTTCCATGGGATTTCTAAGACTGTGGATCTTTAGATGCAAACTGCCTCATCTTTCTCTCATGGAGTGGCTGGTGGGTTCGAACAACAGACCTCTTGGTTACCAGCTGAATGTCTTAACCACTACACCACCAGAGTGCCTGTACTAAAGCATACAGGGAACAAAATAATGAAAACTTCTTAGTCATAACCAAACACCTTGAGGGAATAAGTCACTGGGTATGGAGGCTCAGGACCATATTTGAAAGGGACACTAAAGGCAATTGGCATAACATAGTCCACAAAGACAGTGTTCTACATCCTGCTTTGGAGAGTAGTGACTGGGCTCTTAAAAGCTTGTGAGTGGCCATCTAAGGTGCAGTTATTGATCTTTCCCCATCTGGAGCAAAGAAGAGTGAAGAAAAACCAAAGGAAGAAGATTCTTTCCTGTATTTTTTTTTTTTTCTTTTGGAGAACTTGGCTTTGCTCTAGAGAGTATTCTGTCTGGTAATAGTAATATGTTTCATGGTGTGTAGGCTTAAGATAATTTTCAATATCTGTAGATAATTTAAAACCTTGGACTGCTACTAAATTGAGCTAATTAATATTTATTCATATAATTGAAGTTTATGCTTTTTCTTTTTCTATGCCGAGAGGATATATGTATATTTGAGTCTGCTAATAAATGTGTTCATTTTTTTGCCACTTAAAAAAGTTATAATATAAAGTGTTACTTCCTATAGCTAAAACTAATATTTGATGGATTTATGAGATTTTTTAAAAAAGATTTTTAGTATCAAATAGTATACTAAAATTTGTCTTTCTCTGGTAAAATGACAAATTTTTCTTTAATTACTTGGTTGCTCTAAATAGAAGATTATAAGGGTTACTTTTATCTTATATGTAATCTGCCTAAAAGACGAAATACTGTGTCTCATCAGA
>NW_006921676.1:159772-175083 GCF_000298275.1 Orycteropus afer afer | reverse complement strand
ATATATATTCATGAGTGAAAAGGTCAATCCCTGGGGTGTTGACTCAAGAAATAAGCAAGAGACCTATAGTTTATTATAGTTTACCACTGAATCCTGTAGCCAAGGTCTTGCCTGGGTGCTTAAAAGCTACAGCTAAAGCAGCAAAATTAGTAAGAGCCTCCTTGTAATGTAAAATCTCACTCTGTATGTACCTTAGAAACCCTGATCAATCAAAGTAAAAAAAACACTCAGTAATTTTTGGCCAACAGACTTAAAGTTTATAAATTCTCCCCTTTACCACTATCTCCATCTATTGGTCACTAAGATATATATGGTCAAATACTATAAATCACTCACGACTTATGCTGAAAGATATTCACCCCTACTATTGGAAATGTTAGGAGCTCTGGTGGCATAGTGCCTAAGGCATTTGACTGCTAACCAGAAGGCTGGGGTTCAAACCCACCAGTCACTCCTAGGAAGGAAGGTTGGGCAATCTACTTCCATAGTGATACTGCCTCGGAAACCCAAGGAGGGGTTGCTATGAGTTGGATCTGACTCGATGGCAGTGAGTTTGGTTTTTTTTTTTTTTTTTGGTATTGGAAATGTTATAGCTAAGATAGAAATTTTGTAACAATTTGTCTCCTCTACCTTGAACAACTTGAACATGGACCAGGTACCTTAAATAAAGAAAATGCAGCCACGAGGAAGGTGGTGTTATAAAGTCAAATGGCTTTGGCTATGTTACTGTAGCTCAAGGAGGCACTTATGATTTTATGGAAGTTAAATGTTGTGTATATATTTCTAATAATGAAGCTTTAGTAAATCACTTCCTCATACATTTATAGACACAATTAGATAGAACTGAACATCCTGAAGATTATGCTCTTGGTGACTGAGATCTAGGGAAGGTTCTCTGGATGGAGAACTTGGTGGAAAAATTACTTTTGGATCATTATATATAATAATTAGAGAAATATTTTGTTGCACTTGTTGGTGTGGATTTTTGCTTATAATATTTCACAATATCGGGACATAAGTCCTTATTGACATTAACCGCTCCTATGCAGGGGGAGCTCTGGTAGCATAGTGGCTAAGACACTTGCCTGCTAACCAGACGGCTGGTGGTTCAAACCCACCAGCCAGTCCTCGGAAGGAAGGTTGGGCAATCCTACTTCCGTAGTGATACTGCCTCGGAAACCCAAGGAGGGGTCGCTATGAGTCGGGCCGACTCGACGGCAAACAACAACAACATGCAGGCTTAGAGATAATTGCAGAAAAGATTGTAAGAGGCAGCTAAAAGTGACTTAAGAGGTTATAAACAATACAAAATGAATCCTGGCCACAAACCACACCAACAGAGTATTTGATGGAGCTCTGACCTGGGCCAGTGGTGGGGGGATCTCTGGTGGCATAGTGCCTAAGGCATTTGACTGCTAACCAGGAGGCTGGCAGTTCAAACCCACCAGCACTCCTCGGAAGGAAGATTGAGCAATCAACTTCTGTAGTGCAACTGCCTTGGAAACCCAAGGAAGGGTCACTATGAGTTGGATCCAACTTCATAGCAGTGAGGGTTTAAGATTAATTAAGGTTAGTAAGAAGTAATCTTACTCCATGATAACATCAATTAAAACCCATTTTAGCACAAAAACAGCCCTTGAAGCGCCATGAAAGGGACCTTATCAAGTTCTCTTGACTACTATTACAACTATAAAATTAAAAGGCATTGAGCCTTAGATTCACATCCCTTAATTAAGCATGCTCCATAACCTCTTTGGACAGCTAAACCTGTTGTTGATCCTCAGCCTAAGTTAACAAGAAGAAAGAAAACTGCTCCAACTAACGTGTTTTTCTTGTTTGTATTTGTTTGCCTACTATTTTTGCTAGCAAGACAAATTACTACTATAACTAATCAAATAAATTATTGGGCTTATGCACATACACCCATAAGTCCCCAGACAGGAATTCCCTTGATTCTAGTTCCTTTGACTTTAAAAGAAACAGTACATAGCTCTTTTGTAAATTATGATGATTCAGTACCTTACTGATAAAAATATCACTTACTCCTCTTTCCTTCCTGGTACTGGTAGAAAATATTTTCTAAGTGCATCTAGAATACATGAATCCATCACCTGTATAGATACTGATTGTACCCTTCCTTTTGGCTTTTAGCCTTGCCATGACGTTGAGAAAACTTCCCTCATGTAGACTTAAAGAACATTATTTTTTATGTGGTCATCATACGTACAAAGTGCTCCCACCCAACTGGATTGAAACTTGCAATTCAGCTTATGAGGTGCTTCAAGTTTTTTTCCACTCTAAATTACCTTCTGGAGGGGAAAAAAAATGCAAGAGCTATCATCCTAGTAAAGGATTGAGAAGAAATCATTGAACATCAGACTGAACAGCTACCAAAAAGAGTAACCCTTACTAATGAAAATTTTTTTGGGCTGTTCCATGGTCTTAATACCTGGGATCACCTGAATAGGGCTTGCTTGTGTCGGACAAACAATTAATAGGTTACAATCAGTGGTAGACAAGGTTGCCTGCCTTAGGACATGAAAATTCTATTGCTAGTCTGAATGATGCCATATATTCTTGTCTACTGAAGTAACTCGAATAAGAGCAATGACTTTACAAAATAGATTAGTTCTTGATGCTTGCTTGCTTTCCAAGGAAGAATATGTGTTTTAATAGTAATAAAAAAGTTGAATGTATATTAATGACACCTAAAATGAAGTGTATGAAGGTATGTTGTTGTTGCTGTTAGGTGTTGTCAAGTCGGTTCCAACTCATAGTGACTATAAGCACAACAGAACAAAATATTGCCTGGTCCTGTTCCATCCTCACAATCATTGCCATGCTTGATATATTAATATCTAAGATGCATGCTACAGAAGTAGCTAATGCTGCCAAAGCCCTACTAATGCTTCTTAATATTTATTTTCTCAATTAGTAACTTTAGATTTTGTTGGTTGGACAAGTCTTTCAAGCTATTGGCTTATGCATCCTCCTGATATTGATAATATATGCTTTTCAAATTGTTAAGTTGTTCAGTGATTGAAATCTTAAAAGCTTGACAGTGGTCATCTAAGGTGCAGCAAATGGTCTCTTTCCAACTAGAATAACAATGAAAGTAAGAAGCCAAGGAGCCAATGGACATTGTACATGGGTCAAAGTTTGACGAAAGATTCTAATTGAATCATGCTAAAAAGGGAGAGGTTGTAAAAAAAAAATTACAAGTTTTACATTATGAAAACATAAAGAATTTTCTAACCCATGACACTAATAGTCATCTTGTTCAATGTTAGAAATCTATGCATTGTAACAAATAATCTTTTTACCCACCAGCCACTCCTCAGAAGGACGACTGGGCAATCTACTTCTGTAAAGATACCCAAGGAGGGGTCGCTATGAGTCGAGTCTGACTCGATGGCATAGAACAACAAAAAAAATTTATTTTTTAAATTTTATTGTGCTTTGGGTTCAAATTTACAGAGCAAATTTGTTTCACATTCAACGGTTCGTGTACATTTGATTTCACACCACAATTACCATCCCCGGCCATAATAAACTCTCCTCCCCTCCTGTCTCTGTAACTACCCCCTCCCTGTGCCCTTCTTGACTATGCACTCCTGTCTGTCAAATTTTCTCTCTATGTGAATGCTTCCCCTCTGGTGTCTCATGGCTGATTGCTTTAAGGGGTGCATCTCCCTAGAGTAGATGAGTGCTTTGCTTTGGGGTAGTTGTTCTGCATGTAGGTCTTTCTACTATTGGACTGAGAGCTCATCTATAGGAGTGAGTCCATTTCTAAGCCGGAAGGGTAACCTGGAGCCATAGTCTTGGGGATTCCACCAGACTCTATCTGACTTGCAATTCTGGTCGTTTTGTAACAAATAATATTTAGCTATGCTTTAAAGTAACTTTTAGCAGACCACATACCCAAAGCGGCTACTCAGCTGCTCCAATACACTCCACCATGGAGTTAATTACTGATCTCACCATGGAGAATAACTACATTCAGCTGCCCAGGCCCTCAATCAGGCCCAGCCAAATTGACACACAAATGTAACCACCACAATAGTGATTTCACATGTCAGTAGTTTCAGAACACTCCAAAAACCAAAACAAAACTCACTGCCATCGTGTCGATTCCAACTCATAGCAACCCCATTGGTAGTAAATTTTTACTGAAGTAGATTGCCTGGTAAAAATCTAATCTAATAATAAAGACACAAAATCAAAAAACCCAAATAAAGCATAATTTTTCTTGATATCTAGTAATGAGAGAGAAAGGTTACATTCCAAATACTACTTTGAGTTATAATAGTGTTCACATCCCTTCTTGAAACCTCTCTGCTGGGTAAAATCTTGCAGTAGGGATTGTGGAACCTAGGCGTAGGCATCAAATCCTGTTAGGATGAAATGGTGGAGACATAGAATGTGGAGTAAGAATGTGGGGGTTCAGTAATTCTGAATGATATTGTGGTTTTCATAGGTACATATAACTAGTTAACCAGTAACTGTTGAATGGATTTTTTTCCCCTAAATGTTTATATAAAAGAAGATTATGGTAATTTTCTTGATTTTTGAGTCACTGTTAAGTCATTCACATAGGGGAAAATGACAGAGTTTTTGTAAATCCTTTTCCACAAGTTCTTAGTTGGTATGGAAATATTTTGCCAAAATATTTCATAAACTGAAAGGAATAATATAGCTAACAATGAACTCCAACACCAAGCAAACAATACTCAGGAATGCTGAAGTTGATGGCCTAATCATTTCATTTGAAGGATGCTTGAGATGTAAATTGGCACTGTGAAATTGTGGCTTTGAAAGTCTAAATATATGTCCCTATGTGGCTTGTTGGGAGCTCTGGCAGCGTAGTACCTAAGGCACTTGACTGCTAACCAGAAGGCTGGAGGTTCAAACCCACCAGCCACTCCTCAGAAGGACGACTGGGCAATCTACTTCTGTAAAGATACCCAAGGAGGGGTCGCTATGAGTCGAGTCTGATTCGACGGCATATAACAACAACAACATGTGGCTTGTTAGGTATATGTGTCACAAATAAAGAATTTTCTCTAATAGAGCTAAATTCCATTTGGAAAGTATCTTTATTTTTATTTTTTTTTAATTGGAAAAAAAGATGAAAGAAAAAGAATTAAATGGAAATAATATATATCATACACATTAAAATGCCTGAATGTTAAATATATTTATTTAGCAGTAACTTAACAACAACAACAACAACAACAACTTAAGTTGAATTACTGCTTAATCAAACTGTTGTGTCTGGTGTCAAAGCAATATGAAGGTAAATTGCTTAATATTTAATGATACATGTGTATTTATTACCTAGATTTCAATTAATAACTTTCAAGATATTATAGTAATTAATTGTTGTCCCAATTTTTATTTTATTTTAGAAGAATTTTTCCATTATTAGTCAATCTGTTTAAATGAACCAGGATTATTAGATCATTTCTTTTAATTTTGAGCCTTCTTGGCAGCAGAATGAATTATTATTTGGACAACTACATTCTAATAGTTTTAAGGTAAACCAGGGAATAAATTTGAAATTTTAGCAGGCAATTAGGCTTTATACTACTTATTCTGTTAATTTAGGCTGGGAATAGGTAAATTTGGTCACGCTATCCCCTAAATAGCTCTATGATGGGAGCTCTGGTAGCATAGTGCCTAAGGCACTTGACTGCTAACCAGAAGGCTGGTGGTTCAAACCCACCAGCCACTCCTTGGAAGGAAGGTTGGGCGATCTACTTCCATAGTGATACTGCCTTGGAAACCCCAAGGAGGGGTCACTATGAGTTGGGTCCAACTCCACAGCACATAACAACAACAATAGAAAGGTAGTGTTAAAATTGGATGGTTTTCATAGGTACATATATCTAGTTAACCAGTAACTGTTGAGTGGATTCCAATTTGTGGCAACCCCAAGTGTATCAGGGAAGAAAGAACTCTTTGCTCCATAGGGTTTACAATGGCTGATGTTTTTAGAAGTAGATTGTCAGAACTTTCTTCTGAGGTGTCTGTGGGTAGATTCCATTCTCTAATCTTTTGGTTAGTGGTCATGAACGTTGTTGACACCACCCTGGGACTCTATGTGTACCTATACACATACATATATGTGGGGGGAGGGCATGTATATGTGTGTGTGTGTAGAGAGAGAGAGAGAAATCAAATGCAGCAAAATCTTATCAGTTGGTGAGTCTAGAAGAATGTTTGCACCTATTTTTTTTTTTCAACTTTTCTGTAGATTTGAAAATTTCCAAAAGAAAATGATAACCAGAACAAGATGATGCCCAGAGAGTGATCAAAGAAGGGGATCTTGGATAGAAAACCTCCCCCTCCCAAAAAAACCAAACTTACTGCCATTGAGTTGTTTTTGACTCATAGCAACCCCCATTTGTGTTTCCAAGGCTGTAAATGTTTATGGAAGTAGATCGTCCCATCTTACTTCTGAGGAGCAGCTGGTGGGTTTGAACCGCTGAACTTCTGGGTAACAGTCAAGTGCTTTATCAAAAAATGTGGAACAAAATTCAAAATCATAAAAAAGACCAGGCTTGCTGGTCTGATAGAGACTGGTGAAAACCGGGAAACTATGGCCCCTAGTCACCTTTGGGCCTAGAATTGAACTCACTCCTGTGGCTTTCAGTTAAACAATAGACAGGCCTATAAGGTAAATATTTATATCAGGTAGGTACAGTCCTTAGAACAATCAACAATGGGAGGTCAGAAGGGCACCATCTGCATAGCTCAGAGGGCAGGAATGCTTAGGAAAGAAGGACAGAGGGAAAAGGTAAACAAAATAAGGAAGGGGGAGAGAGCTGTTAAATTATGAGGATTGCAATCAATGTCAAGAAACAGTATGTGTGCACTGTTGTATGGGAAATGAATTTGCTCTGTAAACTTGCACCCCAATCACAAGAAAGAAAATGACAAAATACAAACAAAAGTCTCATCTGGTTTTTTAAATGACCTAGATAATGGGAATGCGGGCTGCCAGTGTATGTGAAGCCAGTTTCTGGTATCAAATGTTTGGAGGTTTTTTCTCCTTTCCTCCCAATACCCATATCAAGAAGGAAAGTTATTGTGCTGCCTCTTTTCGGGGTGAGTGTTTTCTAAGTTCTGGTTTTATTTACAAAGTCTCTGGGTGGTGTAAATGGTTAATGTGCTGGCTGGTGTAAATGGTTAATGTGTTATGTCTGAAGACATAAATCTATATAGCGGGATCTTAGAAAAAAGTCCTGTTGGGTCTACCTCCAAAAAATTAGCCACTGAGAATCATATGGTGGACAGGCCTACTCTGGCACACATGCAGTTGCCATGAGTTGGAGTCTCGTCAACAACTGGTGTTTATTTGCAGGGTACTTATCATATTCTGTGTGTTGAGCTTTGTCTCCTGGCCCCCAGAACTTGCAGCTGTCACAATTTATTGTTCATTATCTTCTGGGTAGCTAGAAGCTTCAGAGTATTCACTGACTTTTCACTTCAATGTATATCCTTTACAGTTTTGCTTGTTCAGCAATGCATTTAAAAAGATACATTAATTTTTTTTTATTGTGGTAGAATATGTATGACAAAAATTTTGCCATATTAACCATTTTTAAGTGTCCTATCCAGTGACCTTAATTACATTCACCATGTGGTGCAAACATTATCAATATCCGTTTCCAAAGTTTGTCATCACCCCAAACAGAGACTCAGTATTCGTTTAGCAGTAATTCCCCATTTCCTCCTCTCCCCTTATAACCACTATTAGACTTCTGTCTCTATGATTTGCCTATTCTAGGTATATCAGTTGAATGGGATCATGCAGTACTTGTTTCTTTGTGCCTGACTTAACTTCACTCAGCATACTGTTTTCCAGGTTTATCTGTTGTAACATGTATTGGAACCTCATTTATCTTTATCATTGAATAATATTTGATTATATATACCACATTTTGTTTTTCCATTAACATCTGTTGATGGACATATGGGTTATTTCCACCTTTAAAATGTATTTTATTTAGCTTTTTAAAAAACATGTTTGCAGCTATAGGCTTATTCAGGGTATTTACTCTACCACATATAACCTCTTTTAGGTTATATCTTGTTGTTGTTGTTGTTATGTGCCGTCGAGTCAAACCCGACTCATAGCGACCCCTCCTTGGGTTTCCGAGGCAGTATCACTACGGAAGTAGGATTGCCCAACCTTCCTTCCGAGGAGTTTGAACCGCCAGCCGTCTGGTTAGCAGGCAAATGTCTTAGCCACTATGCTACCAGAGCTTATGTTTTAAAATATTAATGGCTACATATTCATCTTCTCCACAGCAGTGTGTTGTATTGTATTACCTGACATTTCCAAAGACCTTAATGTACTGTTCTTTTCGTTGACTCTTACTCATGGTTCATGTTTCTGCACAAAGTTTTAATTTTGGAAATGTTAGTTCGTTTTCAGAGGGACTGTGTGTCAGAATTCTTTGTAACTTGGTTAAGGGCTCATCGCTCCCTTTTCTCTCTAGAAATTTTGGATGTCTCCCTGTCAGGTGGTCCAGAGATATTACTAACTTGTAACTTATTTTGAATTTTTTTTGTCTTGAAGATTGCTGAGCCAGTTTGAACTATTACATAAGCCTATGCTCACAAATTTTAAGGGATACTTTTATTTATTTATTTATTTTCATTCACAGCCCAAGGTGACTATGTCCCTTTGTGTGAAGACCAAATTTTTCTATAGACCTCTGAAGAATCCAACTTTGTATTTGCAAATGCTCTATTCCAACTCCCCTCATACAAGTGCCCAAGGTCTTGTCTCCGACCCTTACATAAGCATTAAAACTGCAGTTTATAAATTATCGAGATGGACATTTTACCTACCCCACCCAGTGCAGCAGCAGAGCCAGGGCCATGCCTTTGGGGTTCAGTTCCTTCTTTCCCAGTACCTTTGAATATTCTTTATTTTTGCTCCATGCTCAGCTCCACATTTCAAAGAATGTTATATTTATCTACAATTTCTTGGTGTTTGTATTGGAAGGGTTTTTAAATAATCTGGATGATTATGTTACTGCAACGGAAAGTTCCTTAATCTATTATTTTTTGCTTAGGAGGAGAACTTATTTCTTCTGTATATTGGTAGGAAGGACTTTCCTGGATACATGTTTGTTTCAATCTTTTAAAAGTTTCTACACTGAGTCGAATAATAATTAACACTTACTTAAAAAAACAAATAAATTAAAACATAATCTTAAAACAATATGTTTAGTAAAAACCATCTCAATGACATAGAAAAACAGTGAGACTGAAGCAAAATTTGCTCTGGAATTCTGGAAATAAACTAGTTCCAGATTTTCGATTGTAAGAATCATGTTGTACTCATTCATCTTGGTGCCTCCAGGGCTCATTATGATAAACTGTACAGAGAAGGTGCTCAGTTTCTGTTATTGTTGTTAAACTACTTTGAACTTACTTTATCCACCCATCAAATAGAAAAGATATCTTTTCCTTTTTGAATTACAGTTTGATACCTAACTATAACAGCCCAATGATTCATAATAATTGCTGCTACTTGTTGACACAGACCCTGCCCAGTGTTCAGTCCTAGAAATTTCCCCATGGGGAAATGATATTGGCATATAAATAACTCTCCTGTTCACTATAAAAGGGAGGTCATCCCTGGACTCCTATAGGCATATTGGGCCCTCTGAACCTACCCTTCCCACAGACAGCCTAGACTATAAAGGTATATTTTGAGGAAGGACTTGGCCAGTAAACTATGAAGTGAATCTCCCCTATAGACACTCCAGTTCAGGTCAGCTTCCCTGGTGAAATGTGAACGTGCCCCAGAGGGCCTAGGATGCGTTTATTACTCGCTTCCCAATTGATCCATTTATCATGTCCTCTTGTGCTTTTAGGATGAAAAACTCAGAAGCCAAAACTGCTGCTGAGGCTCCTATAGAATGGTCTCAAGGAAGTTCGGGGGGGGCAGATCACTTCAGGATCATTATCAGTGCCCACGGATTTAGCTCTGAGGCTCTTATTCTGACAAAGCCCAGATCATGCTAGAAAAAGACAGGAGTGTCCACTGATTCAATGGTGCAGAGTACCCTGGTTCTGTGCCTAAAGTGCTTCTAGTATCTGAGGAGGCTTTCAGGGATTATCAACCTGTTACTGGGATGAGGTGAACACCCTAAAAAGTAATTATGGATATTGTAGGGAGATCTCCAATAAGCTTTCAGGGAAGCTCTGAATCTGGTTTATCTGAGATCTGGGCACTTTTGAGAAGCTATTGCCTGTACCACCCCAAACTCCTTCAATATCTCCTATGGCCTTACAACATCATGACTTCTTATGCTAAGGCTCCAGGATCCCCTAAGGCCCACCTCTTATCCCACTCTCCTCCCACCCTTATGAAGTGCCAATGGTAAAGAACTTTGATAGATCTGTTAAATCCAGACTGTCATTTCTGAGGGATAGTCTAACTGGAACCCTTTCTGGGGGTGATGTTAGGATGAGGGAATCATTTCTGAAGGCAAAGGAAAGGCAAAGGGGGCCTTTGGTCAGCCCTTATCGCTCAGCATCTTGGCCCTCCTGGACTTTTCAGTCTGCTTACCAGGGCTCATGAATGTGCTGTGAGTTTGCTCTTCATTTCTTTTCAAAATAACTCAGGTGCACAGGCAGAGAAATCTGGTTCAGTGGTAATACCAGTAGCCAGAAAACCAGCGACTGGCCATGTCCTAGTTCATTCTAGGCTCAGCTAAGATCTCCAGCTGTGTTCTAAGTTAGCTTTAGTTGTCTGGCAGACCAAAATTTAAAGTGGGAGCCTTATAATTATCAGGGGGAATTGAAGTTATATTTGGACAAAAGAGTTATTATTTAACACAATAAGACCAGTAGCTTTGGGAAATTTGGAAATAGCAACTTTATTAAAAACATTTTTTCTCTTTCATATCTTTGGAAAACTATTTCTCTCTCATGTGCTAGAACAAGGGACCAACTGCTTCCCCTCCTTTCCAATTAAGTCTCGACCTTGCTATCTATGCTGCAAAGGAAGCTTTCTAGGTTTTAGTATGAAGACTTCCATGCAGTACTTACGAGATTCCAGACGAACAGTTTTTCAAAACCTTTCTTCTTTGCTTTCTGTTTGTTGATGCTTGATGATTTTGTTTTCTTTAGAAACTTTCTCCAGGTTACTTTGTGAGTTCTGAAGTCTTGGAACAATGTGCAGCACAGAAAAGTGGGCTGGTTGGAGCAGTTCTTGCATTAATCCTGTCCCTTGACTCCTTTGATATAGGACCTACTTAAGGCACAACAGGTTTTGGGCTACACCTAAGTGTTTTAACAATGGAAGTAGGAGGTGAAGGAAGTAACCAAAGAATCTCTAGTTATCATCTCCAGCCAATCTTCTTGCTAGCATAGTCTGACTTTTGATTCTAAACTATTCTCTCCTATAGCTGTTTCTTAGCACTGGAAAACCATTGCAGTGTTAAAACTTCTTGGTAAGAGTAGCAAATAAGTGACACATGCAACATCATTTGACCTGTCATAGCTGTTAAGTACATCAATAATTGATTGTGGAATTATTTCCCAATGTACCCCAATGTGTCCTCAGAGTCATTCTTATTTAAATTTTCAAGGGAGTCACTTCCAGTTGATCAGAGTTAGAAAAAAGATAAAAACTTTGCCATTCCTGGATTATAGTATACATAACACTCTGCTAGAATAAAAGCCAAAGGTAAAAAAGGCATTTTTACTCCACATTTTCATTTAGAATTCTGTTTATTGATCATTGCAAACTGTTCTGGTTTCCTAATGCCGCTCTGACAAAAATATACACAAATGGGATGGCTTGAAGAAACAGGAGTTTATTCTCTTACAGTTTGGAGGCTTTAAGTCCAAGTTCAAAGTGCCAGGCTCTAGGGTCTGGGTAAAAGCTTGTCAACCTTGGGGTCTAGCCCTGCCTCCTGCTCGCGGCACACTAGAGCTAGAGGCTTTTCTTCACTCAAACAGCTGCTGGCTGCTGAGACCGACACGCCCAAGGTTGACAGGTAAAAAGGCACAGTTCTGATATTAGCAAACCCCGCAGCAGGCCATTAATTCAAGTCCATTGAAAGTCCCAAGGTTGGCAGAGCATGGCAGTCTGCTGAACAATGACATGGCTACATGCAGGGACAAGTGTGCCATAAGCTAGAGATCATTCCCAAAGCTGCTGCTTATACATGGGAAGCAGACCACATCCCTAAAGCAACTACTCAGTTGTTCCAATACATTCCACCATGGAGTTAATTACCAATCTTACCAAGAGGAATAACTACATCCAACTGCCCAGCCACTCAATCAGACCTAGCCAAGTTGACACACAAACTTAACCACACAAACTAAGCATTTTAATTTTATTTTGCTTGTTTAATTATCTGAATGTGTCACACAATTTTATTGTTATAAAGTATCCTATGGACATAGCCTGGTTATCTTGCACATTTTCTATAATACTTTTTGTTTATGTCATAAAAGTTATTTTATGACATAATTTTCCTAATAAGATTTTGTATATATTTGTATTCTGCTTCCAGGTTAAATGTATTTTTTTTTCTGATTTTTATCATATTTGCAAGTGTTACTTGTTGTTTTGTATATTCATCACAGTTGCCACTCAAGGAATCTTTGGACTTCTAAAACTAAATAAGTCAACGCTCTTGGGTTAACACATTAATAGCTAACGCATTAAAAGCTAGTGGATGTTGGGCCCAATTTTTGAGTGCTTTATGTATATTTCCATAATTTTTAAAATTATACTTTTAATTTTGATATAATTGTAAATTCACATGCAGTTGTAAGAAATAATACAGAGTCCCATGTACCTACTACCCAGTTTTCCCCAAATGGTAACATCTTGTGAAACTATCGAGCAATATCACAACAAATATTGACATTGACAGAGTCAAAGTACAAAATATTTCTGCTGCAAAAGACCTTTTTAAAGTGTTAAAGAGCAAAGTTTCACTTTGAAAACTAAGGCATGCCTGACCCAAATTATGGTATTTTTAATCACTTCATATGTGTGTGAGAGCTGGATAATGAATAAGGAAGGCAACAGAAGAATTGATGCATTTTAACTGTGGTGTTGGTGAATAATACTGAAAATACTATAGACTGACAGAAGAATGAACAAATCTGTCTTGGAAGAAGTACAGCCTGAATGCTCCTTAAAAGTGAGAATGGCCAGAGTCTGTCTCTTGTAATTTGGTCATGTTGTCGGCAGGGACCAATCCCTAGAGAAGGATGTCATGCTTGGGAAAGTAGAGACTCGGCAAAATAGGGGGAAACCCTCAGTGAGATGGATGGACACAGTGGCTGCAATGAGGGGCTCAAGCATAGAAGCAATTATATAGATGGTGCAGCACCAGGCAATGTATCATTCTACTGTGCATAGGGTCACTATGCGTTGGAACTGACTCTGTGGCAGCTAATAAGAGTGGGCACATGAAAAGATGTTGAAAGTGATAAGTCATCAATGAAAACTCATTGCTGTCAAGTCAATTCTGACTCATAGCAATCCTGTAGAACAGAGTAGAACTGCCCCATAGGGTTTCCAGAGCTGTGAAGTTTTTTGAAACACAGACTGCCACATCATTCTCCTGTGGAGCAGCTCAACGGTTCAAACTGCTGGTCTTTCGGTTAGTAGCTGAGCACTTTAACCACTGTACCACCATAGCTTCTTAGGTTACAACTACAAAGTATAAATTTCTGGGCACTTCCATTCTCCAGTAGAATGGGCAAAACAGACTTTCAGAAAAGCTCTCAGACACATAGATGTGGATACTGGCAATTAGAAGTAGTCGGAAGAGCATTGAAAAGCTGGGCACTTACCTTCTCTGTATTCTCTTTGCACCACTCAGACCCATTTGTGTACCAAGTTAAATTTATCCTGCTTTTTCAGTTCTTCAGGTCAGTCACAAATTCTAAAAATAAAAATAAGAATCTTAACAATAGAATGATTAATGGCACAATCCAGTCCCTGCTACTGGAATTGGTCCTGAGGTCCATCTATGTATCCTCCTCTATTGCTCCTTAAAACCAAAAAACACAAAACCAATTGATGTCAGATCAATTCTGACTCATGATGACCCCATATGTTTCAGAGTAGAACTGTTCTCCATTGGATTTTCAATGGCTATGATCTTTTGGAAGTGAATTACCAACATTTCTGCTAAGATGCCTCTGGATGGATTTGAACCACCAACCTTAACCACGATACCACCAGGGACTCTTGTATTGGTCTTTCGATGTCCATTAACTTTATTTAGCATTTCTGGCAGTATAGGATGCTTGCAAATGGCATAACAGACTTTCATCCTTAAAGAGTCTGCCTGAACTTCCTGGTTTTCTTGCCTTTGTCTGGCTGGGATTATAATTGCCTACTTGTGGTTAATGCTAGAAATGGAAACACCAAGAGACGTCCAAGTGAATTCAAGCTCCAGATATATTCCTCCCTCATACAGCTCTATCTCCTCATGGTGATCAGGGCCAATTACCCCAGCCAGCATAGTAACTGATCTCTTTGCCTGACATTCTACAGTCATGAAGGGACGAATCTGGCAGACAATAACCATAACCTAAAATTTAGTTAAACTCATATATTACCCTTTTCTTGTCTTGCACCACTTTTGGTGAATACTCCCTTTCCCCTTGAAACAAGGACAGTACTTTCCCAGTTGAGTCAGAATTAAGCTGATTTTACTGACCCAGAGAATTTCAGAGGAATCTATAGGTTCAAGGCTCTCAAGACATTCACTCAGATGTGCCAAGTCTCAGAGTCCCAGTACACCCCTATCAGAGCTCTGACTTAACAAAAGAGACTTATTAAAGCTGTTAATTTGTTCCTTTGCAATTCTGTGACCCTAAGACAATCCCAGAGTTGCCTTTCTTCACAGTGGTTACTCTAGCAGGAGGGGATGACTATCTTTTTAAATGTCATTGAGAAGACTTTCTAACTTCACAGTATGCCCTGAATTGGTGGTTGGAAAACATGTGTGTTCATTTATTCCTTCAGCACATTGATAGCATTGAACAACAACCAACCAATTCCTTATAATTACTATTGCTATTTGTAGTTGATGATTGTATCTAGAGAGAAATTTTGTTGTTCTTGTTAAGTGCCGTCGAGTCATTTCTGACTCATAGAGACCCCATGCACAGCAGAACGAAACACTGCCTGATCCCGCGCCAGCCCCACAATCCCTGCTATACCTGAGCCCATCATCACAGCCACCGTATCAATCCATCTCGTTGAAGGCCTCCCCCTCTTTCATCGACCCTCCACCCTACCA
>NW_006921676.1:153832-156897 GCF_000298275.1 Orycteropus afer afer | reverse complement strand
CAGCCTCAAAACTCACGTCTACATGTCACCACAGTAGGACAAACCGACAGACAAGTTTGTCCTGCTGTTGGAGACCTCTCGTATCACCCCCACTTGGGTCCCTGTGGCTGACTGTTCCTCTGTCTGGCTTCCTGCCTTTTAATCCACTTTCTCCTGCTCTTCTGGCCTGCTTCTTTGGGGGTCCCTGAGTTTCCCCTCCTCACCTAATCCCTTCAGCTGATTGCTCTTCTCTTTGGCTTCCTGGGTTTCCTGGGGCTGACTGCTCTTTGTCCGGGTTCAGGGCTTTTATCCCCTTTCTCCTGCTCTTCCGGCCTGCTACTCTGGGTGTCCCTGCATTGTCTCTCCTCACCTGTAACCCTGGGGCTGACTGTTCTTCTGTCCGGGTTCAAGGCTTTTATCTTTTATCTAGAGAGAAAAGCCATCTGATATTTTATATTTATAAATTATGCAATCATTAACTACAAATAAATACAGAAAATTACATTCTAGTCACAGTACAATAGTAACAGAAAACAATGAAGTACTTAGTAACCAATATAATAAATAGCTACAAATACCAGCTGTCTTTGACTCAACTTTGATTCTTGACAATCCCATGTGTGTAAGAGTAAAACTAAGCTCCATAGTGTTTTCAGTGGCAGCTGATTTTTCAGAAGTAGATCCCCAGACCTTTCTTCTGAGGCACCTCTGAATGGACTCAAACCTTCAACCTTTTGGCCATCAGCTGACTGTTAATCATTTGCATCATCCAGAGATTCCAGTGAAAAGAACCTATATTTAATATATAAATAAAACTTATATTAAAACAAGATGTGAAAAGTGATAAGATATATCACATTTATGTTCTTGAATGGGAAAACAACATAAAAATGTTAATTATGTAAAAATTCATATATAATATACTATAAACCCAATTTTACAGTTGCATTATATGATAATTATATGAATTGTGTTAAATTTTATTTGGAAGTTTAAATTATAATATCTAAGGAAATTTTTATGTAGGAAAACGGGAAAGATTCATTATCTTTCCAGATATTAAAACAAACTATAAAACCATAATAACTATAGTATTGAAATAAAAATTGGTATATAGGACAGAATTTTGGAATATAGGAATATATTGTAGGAAGTCCCTGTGTGGTGCAAATGGTTGACATTCTCATTTGCTATCCAAGATATTGACAGTTGAGTCCACCCAGGGGCATCTTGGATTAAAACCCTAGCAATCTACTTCCAAAATATTCAATATTAAATAAACTAAAAAAACCAAACTCACTGACATCAAGTTGATTCTGACTCCTAGTGACCCCCATTGTGTTTCCAAGGCTTTCAATCTTCATAGAAGCAGATTGCCTCATTTTTTTTTTCCACAGAGCACCTGGTGGGTTTGAACCACAGACTTTAGCAGCCAAATGTCTTAACCACTATACCACCAGAGCTCCTCTCAATACTAAATATTATCAATTCTCTTTAAGTTAACCAAAAATTTAATGCAATCTCCATTTCACAATTTAGCCTTATGTATCATAGTTTAAGTTTACATTTCTTACATTCGCACTATTTAGTAATCACAGACAAGAACTAGTCCCAGAATTTTTAAAAAATTCATGTCCCAGGATATTCTTTACAGATTATATCTTTTTAAAATAAATGATGATGTATCTATGCAATAGAATAAAGAGCAACTGTTCAAAATACTACTGGGGTTGGTATCTGTAAGTAATGATAGGGAAAGACCTATGAGCTATATTACATTTTTTAAAAAGCAAGTCACAGCACAGTCTGTTTAGGATGGTACCTTTTGGGTAAACAAAATAGCTAAATGAGAGAAAGAGTGGGAGAGAGGAAGCAAGGAAGTAAGAAAGAAGGAAAGGAAGGAAGGGGGAAGGGAGGGAGGGAGGAAGAAGGAAGAAAATAAGGGAGACAGGCACAATTGTGTGTGTGTGTGTGTTTGGTTTTAACAAACAGGGATATATTCCCTTACAGTTTATGAGGCTAGAAGACTGTGTTCTAAGTGCCGACTCTAGGGGTAGGGTCACAGCCCCTGGATCTTGGGCTCCAGCTCTGCCTCCTGTTCCAGGCACACTAGAGTTGGAGACTTTTTCTGACTCAGGCAGCTGCTGGCTACTGAAGCTGATGAACCCCAGATTGATGAGTAAATTAGCACAGTTCCAATATTAGCAGACAACACCAACAGTGCACTAGTTCAAGTCCAGGAACAATCCTAAGATTGGCAGGTAATGTGGCAGGCCACTGAGAAGACTACTTAGCCAAATGCAGAATCCAGATGTGCAAAAAAGCTAGATACCTTTCTCAAAGGTTCTCCTGACATACTGGAAACAGGCCACATTTTAAAGGCAGCTACTCAGCTGCTCATAGCAGATTCCAACATGGAGATTCCAACACGATTACTAATCTCTTCAGGAGAATAATTACAACCAGCTGCCCAGTCACTTGAAACCACAGCTGAGACATGTTGCCATGGCACACAACATTAGCTACCATAATTAATAATAAAATAAGAATCTACTTTTTTATCATTCAGATATAACCCAGTTGACAGTGATGAGAAATATTTTAAATTTCAGTTTCTTTTTTATTTTACATAATTAGAATCAGACATAACTTTTTAATGGAAAGATACACTAGTAACAGTTGACAATTTTTTACTTTTGGAGAGAAGAATAAAGAATGGGGAATGGAAGGGAAAGAGAGTTTACCTTCCATATTTTATACTTTTGTGCTTTTTAAATCTTTCTCACTTTATTTTTTCAATCAATGTTAGCAAGATTATCTAGACCATGAATTACTTCTACTTTTATCTTGTTCCTACACTTTGGAGACTTTAAAAACCAACTAAATATTATAATTATTTTAAGTCTATTAAGTTACTGAGTTTGTTACATAAGTTTATTCATACATTCAGTAAACATTTAGAGTGCCTGTAATGTGCCAACCATGGGTCCACTGACTGGAGACACAGAGGTTAACAAGACAAAACCCATACTCTTCAGAAGCTTATGCCCATATTGTTGTTGTTATTGTTATGTGCTCTCAAGTAG
>NW_006921676.1:150925-152589 GCF_000298275.1 Orycteropus afer afer | reverse complement strand
GAATCAGACTGACTATATCCATGGAAAGAGACAATGGAGAAGCTCAATATCTTCAGCCAGAACAAGGCCAGGAGCTGACTGTGGAACAGACCATCAATTCCTCATATACAAGTTCAAGTTGAAGCTGAAGACAGTTAAAAGAAGTCCATGAGAGCCAAAATGTGACCTTGATTACATCCCTCCTGAATTTAGATACCATCTAAAGACTAGATTGGATGTATTGAACACCAAAGACTGAAAACCAGAGGAGTTGTGGGATGACATCAAGAGCATCATCCATGAAGAAAACAAGAGGTCATTAAAAAGACAGAAAGGAAGAAAAGACTAAAATGGATGACTAAAGAGACTCTGAAACTTGTCATTGAATAGACAGTAGCTGAAGCAAATGCAAAAATTGACAAGATAAAAGAGCTGAACAGATTTCACAGAGGAGCTTGAGAAGACAGAGTTAATTATTTTAATGAAACAAAAATCAGGAGTTAGTAAGCCAAAAGGGAAGAACACACTAGGCATTTCTCAAGTTGAAAGAACTGAGAAAAAATTCTGTTCTCCAATTGAAGATTCTATGGGCAAAATGTTGAATGATGCAGGAAACATCAACAGAAGATAAAGGAATACAAAGAGTCACTGTACCAAAAAGAATTGGTTGATGTTCATCCATTTCATAAGGTGGCATATCATCAAGAACCAATGGTACTGAGGGAAGAAATTGAAGCTACACTGAAGGAATTGGTGATGAACAAAGCTCCAGGTATTGATGGAATACCCATTGAGATGTTTCAACAAATATATGCCATGCTAGAGGTACTCACTTCTCTATGCCAAGAAATCTGGAAGACGGGTACCTGATCAACTGACTGGAAGAGATCCATATTTTACCTACTCCAAAGAAACTTGATATCACAGAATGTGGAAATTATCAAACATATCATTAATATCACATACAAGTAAAATCTTGCTGAAGATAATTCAAAGACGGTTGCAATAGTATATTGACAGAGACAGATATGCAAGCTGGGTTCAGAAGAGGATGTGGAATGAAGGATATCATTGCTGATGTCAGGTGGATCTTGGCTGAAAGGATAGAATACCAGAAAGATGTTTACTTGTATTTTATTGACTATGCAAAAACATTCAGTTGTGTGGATCATAACAAATTGTGGATAACATTGAGAAGAATAGGAATTCCAGAGCACTTAATTGTACTCACGAGGAACTGTACATAGACCAGGAGGCTGTCATTGGAACAGAAAAATGGGATTCTGTGTTCTTGTTACCTAGTGCTGCTCTGACAAGAATATACCACAAATGGGATGGCCTTAACAAACAGGAGTTTATTCTTACAATTTGGAGACGTTAAGTCCAAGTTCAAAGTGCCAGGCTCTAGGGGCTAGGTGAAAGGCCCTCGACCTTGGGGTCCAGCTCTGCCTCCTGCTCCTGGCCCACTGGAGCTGGAGGTATTTCTTCACTCAGACAGCTGCTGGATCCTGATACTGAGAAGCCCCAAGGTTGACAAGTAAAAAGGCACAGTCCCAATGTTACCAAACCACATGGCAGGCCATTAACTTAAGTCCATTGTAAGTCCCAAGGTCGGCAGAGCATAGCAGGCTGCTGAGCAATGACATGGCTACATGCAGGGTCCAAGCATGCCATATGCTACAGAC
>NW_006921676.1:147482-150825 GCF_000298275.1 Orycteropus afer afer | reverse complement strand
CCAAGGCTTTTCCTTATATACAGGACGCAGACCACATCCCAAAGGCAGCTACTCAGCTGCTTGTGGTAGATCCCACCATGGAGTTGATTGCCAGTCTTATCATGGGGAATACTACCACCAGCTGCCCAGCCACTCAACCAGGCCCAGCCTAATTGACACACAAACATAACCACCACATACTGCATGGCTTAAAATCAGGAAGGGAGTGCATCAGGGTTGTATCCATTCAACATACTTATTCAATCTGTATGCTGAGCAAATTTTCTGAGAAGCCAGACTGTATGAAGAAGAACATGGCATCAGGATTGGAGGTAAACTCATCAAGAACCTGTGATACACAGATGACACAACTTTGCTTGCTGAAAGTGAGGATGACTTGAAGCACTTACTGATGAAGATTAAAGAATACAGTCTTCAGTGTGGATTATATCTCAACATAAAGAAAACAAAAATCCTTGTAACTAGACCAATAAGCAGCATCATGATAAATGGAGAAAAGATTGAAGTTGTCAAAGATTTGTTATTACTTGGTTCCACAATCAACACCCATGGAAGCAGCAGTCAAGTCTTCAGAAAATGTACTGCAGTGGGCAAATCTTCTGCAAAAGCCTTCTTTAAAATGCTGAAGAGCAAAGATGTCTCTTTGAAGAGTAAGATGCACCTAACCCCAAGACATGTTATTTTCAGTCACCTCATATACATGTGAGAGCTGGACAATGAATAAAGAAGACTGAAGATTTGATGCTTTTCAGTTGTGATGTTGGTGAAGGATACTGAAAGTACCTTCATGAACTGCTTGAAGAACTAACAAATCTGTCCTGGAAGAAGTTAGCTGGAATGCTTCTTGGAGGTGAGAATGGTCAGACTTGTTTGACCTACTTTGGTCATGTTGTCAGAAGGGACCATTCTATGGATATCATGCTCAGTAAAGTGGAAGGTCAACAAAAAGGGGGAAGGCCTTCAGTGAGATGGATTGACACAGTGTCTGCAACGATGGACCCTGGTATAGCCAGATTTGTGAGGCTGGCACAGGACTGGGCAGTATTTCATTCTGTTGTACATAGGACCGCTATGAGTTAGCGCTGACTTGATGGCACCTAACAACAACAACAAGTATCATCATGGAGGAAATCACAAAGTGCCATGGGAGCACAGAAGAGCACGAGATGGCCATACATCCTAGTTTACCTGGGAAAGAATAAGTTTATATCCACTCTTCTATGGTGTTTATTAAAAGTAGCCCCTTTTACTCTGTTGGATGATAAATTATATGGTCACTGGAGAAGAGGGGTACAAGAGAGGTTAAATCAGGAAAGCACAGATCAAGGAAGGGTATAGAAAAAAAGAGAGAGAGAGAGAGAAACTTTAGCTTAGTCTTGAAGAATGAACAAGTTTTAGCCAGAAACTAATTTAGGGAGTGGTCCAAATAGAGGAAAACAGGGTCTTACCAAATATTAAAGTTGAAGCCACATATTCCCTTTAACAAATGTGTCTGAGTCTATTTTTCAACTAGGTTTTGAAGTGACTAGTTTCCAGCTGCACATACTAAGAGTGGTTGGGTGCTGAGGTTAAGAAACTTAAAACCACCTAGAGGAGATTTGTTATTCTCATTTACCTGCCCTGATTGGAGGAGAGGACTCAGTAGTTGTGTAGGAGTCCTAATGATAGAGCTCCTCAGAAAATTCTCCATATCACCATCATGGGTGTCCAACTATCAAGACCAATTTGGTTCCAATTCAACTCTGGACTCACAGATCTAGATGATTTTGCCTGATCTAGTCTCCTCTAGATTGGAGATCATGAATCTCCCCTTAAGAGAGCTTGAACAAATTCTGACATCCCAGGGTCACTTTCCAGAGTTCTTCTCTCATGCACACTGTTCTATCAACTTCCCTCTACTTTTGCTAATTTTCAAGAGCCAGGCCCAAATTACAGGCACTGGGGATACAAAGATAAGATACAAACCCTGATCTTAAGAACATTAGTCTCTTCAGAGTCCACTAAGGAAATAAGTTATCACAACATGTTGGGGCCTGGGAGATTTACTCTTTATCCCATAGGAATTTTTTTTTTGTCTGATTGTTTGTTTTGTGTGTGTGTGTGTGTGTTTTCAAATACAGATTTACCTAAAATTATAGTCCTATCCCTTTCTGACAGGTGAATTTCACTCAACTACAGTTTTCCTCTTCACAAAGTAAGGAAGAAGGAAGTCAGTAGGTGGTCCCATCAGGCACCCCGCCCTAAAGGCCATACATCTGTTCACAGGCTCCTAAATGTGTTCTACCTCCTCATGAGTAAGGTAAACATTTCTTTAATCCTTTTGTATTTGCACACGACTGAGCTTATTACCACCAATGATGAAATCATATAAATCCTCCCAGATACTGAGCAGTGAGTTTGGCTTTCCCTGAAAACACTTCTATTGTGAAGAGAAATAAATCATCCCTGCAGGTGGCCAATTAGGAAATAAATACACCCAAACAGGTGTTTCGACTGAAAGGGAGCAAATGGGACTTGGGCCTGATTCTTTCCCTGCGGGCACTGGGCTCTGTAATAGTATAAGACAGAGTACATGCTCCCATAACCGTTGCCAAAACTTTTAATCCAGGAAATGCCTATGAAAGGAACATCCTTTTAACATTACTTCAAGACTAAATCAATTCTAGTGAGTAATTTTTTGACTGCAGAGCGTTTCCAAACTGATTTTACTCTTGCCCTTCCTGTCCCCTGCAAACAACTCTCCAACAGCGTTCAGTATGTTTTCTGTCAATGTAAATTTGATCTCTGATTTTAATCAAGGAATCTAAACTCTTCAAAGTATCCCACTTGATTTAGAAAATAACCCATACTCTGTACAAATCCCAAAGCCTACAAAGCCTAATTGACCTGATCCCTATTTACCTTTCTAATCTCATCCCCAAATACTCTCCTCATTGGCCTCCTGTTGGTTACAGCACAGGCCTAGCTTGTCCCTACCCAGGGGTCTTAAAAGCCATGGTTTCTTCTGCCTGACACTGGCACTGTCTTACCAAGCATGTTGTTGCTCAGTGCTGTCAAGTTGCTTCTGACTCAGCAACCCCACATAACAGAGTAGAACTACCCGATAGGGTTTACTTGGCTGTAATCTTTATGGAAACAGATCTCCAGGTATTTTCTTGTATGGAGCCACTGGATGGGTTAGAACTGCCAGGCTTTCAGGTAGCAGTGGAGTGCTTAACCACTGTGCAGTTTCTATTCTTTATAGCAAAGCACTTGCATTGATCTTGTTTTTTATTTTGTTACTGTCTGCTTCCTCATGCCAGATTGGAAGCTTCACTTCTGCAGCACCAACACTTAAGCTGTG
>NW_006921676.1:144421-147361 GCF_000298275.1 Orycteropus afer afer | reverse complement strand
GGGTTTGAACCGCCAGCCTTCTGGTGAGCAGTCAGGTACCTTAGGCACTATGCTACCAGAGCTCCCTAAGCAGTGCCTAGCATATAGAAAGGAGCTCTGGTGGCATAGTTCCTGATGCATTTCACTGCTAACTAGAAGAAGGCTGGTGGTTCAAACCCACCAGCCACTCCTGAGAAGGACAGTTGGGCGATCTACTACCATAGTGATACTGCCCTAGAAACCCAAGGAGGGGTCACTGTGAGCCCAATCCAACTCGATAGCAGTGAGTTTGGTTTATTTTGGTAGCACATAGAAATGCTCAATAAGTAATTGTTGAATGAATAAAAGGACTGATGCATGGATGAATGAATAAATGAAAAAAAATGAATAAGGACCTGCTGTGTAGTGCAAACAGTTTTTCGCTCAGCTACTGATTTCAAGAGGAGCTCTGGTAGCGTAGTGCCTAAGGCACCTGACTGCTAACCAGAAGGCTGGCGGTTCAAACCCACCAGCCACTCCTCGGAAGGAAGGTTGGGCAATCTATTTCTGTAGTATCACTAGGGAAGTAGTGATACTGCCTCAGAAACCCAAGGAGGGGTCACTATGAGTCAGATCCAACTCGATGGCACATAACAACAACAACAACAACAACAACTGATTTCAAGATTTGTGGTTCAGTCTCACCCTGCACCACCATGGAAGAAAGACCTGGCAATTTGCTCTATAAAAGTTACTACCGAGAAAACATGATGGAGCGATTCTACTCACACCATGGGTCAAAATCTACCTGACAGCAATGGGCTGGATTTTTTCTTAGTTAATCTACCTCTAGAGTCCAGACTTAAAACTCTGTAGTTAATTTCTAGCTCAGAATTATGTGAATAAGTGCCTATACAGTGAGTCCCTGGTTACAAATGTCTGACTTATGGATAACTCCTACTTGCCCTTTAATATTTTGAAAATTTGTCCTCACTTTGAAATGACTGAATCAACCCCTTCTGGCAACAAATTCTTCCTCACAATCACCTTCACTTACCACATGTTCAGCTTTTAAATCATTGAAAAGTCTTTGATCCTTTTTTTTTTTTTTTTGACTAAAATAAGGCTAAATAAGAACTATATATACCTGTTCAGACTTACCTATAAATTCAACTTAAAGACACACTTAGGAATGGCTCTCATTCATAACCTAGGGACTGCCTGTACAATGATGGTACAGATAGGACCATGTTTATGCCAACATACTTACGTGACACTCATCCAGTCATGGATGTTCACTAGAGCCTTCTGTTAGTAGGTAGTATCTATGTAGAGATCAGAAGAATAGGTATGAGTTAGACGGTAAAGATGGAGTGGGGACCCTTGAGTCAGATGGAACAGCACATGGAAAAGTCCAGGATGTGGAGAAGCATTGTGTATGAAAAGACTGCATGAAAGGGCTTGAAAGATGTTCAGGGTAATTGAGGCAAAAATATGAGTGTGAAGAGATTTGGCTTGAGTTGAACCAGGGTGCAGACTGTCCAATTACTTGAAAATCAGAGAGAGATTTTGAACTTCATCTTAATTTTATTTGTGGAAGTATTTAAAGTAGGCAAATGCCTTAATCAGATTTGTATTTTAGAAAGATTATAGTGAAGAAAGATTGAAAGTGGCAAGACTAGAGAGAGATTATTTGGGAGGCAAAAGAGAAGAGTGACTTGATTGGGTACAGGTGATAGTAGTATACTACATTGCAAAGATAAGAACAATGTTAAGAAACTAACTGGACTTTGTGAGAAATCAAATACGGAGGTGAGGGAGATTAAAATGATGACAGATTTTTAACTTGGCCATTTGGGTATATTTAGGAGGTACAGAAAGGATCCTTGTTGGTGTGATGGTTCTTGGCTGCTAACCGAAAGGCTGGTATGTGACTCCATCCAGTGATTCTGCAGGACAAAGACCTGGAGATCTGCTTCCATCAAGATTACCCTCAAGAGAACCGTATGGGGCAATTCTACCTTGTCACATGGGTTGTTATGAGTTGGAATTAACTTGATGGCACCCAACACAGAGAAGAAAAACTCAAATATTTTCCACTAAACAAGCAATTGAAAAGTGGTAAAACTGAATCCTCTTAAAGGTGGAAAACTTTGCAAGGCCTAGATAAACAAGGCAGTCCCATGGAGTTTTCACTGTATTTTTGTTCAGTTTTCTAGTTGTTTATGGTTGGGGGCAAATCCAATCCAGTCACTTCATCATGGCTGGCTAGGTAGTTTTATTTCATATTTTTACTAATCAATTAAAGAGATCATTGTTTTCGGTCCTTGAACTGTCCCAAACATGGCCAGTGTGAGCCCCTTCAAGCTGATTCTTGTGTTCTTTTCACTTGCTGCCATTTATTTTAGAGCATTTTTTGCTTTCTAGCAAATAAGAAAGTCCAGATATATCTTGAACATTCCTGTCAGCCATTCTTCAAATAACCCTGGTTCCTTTTGGTGGGGAATGGGATTTGGAAATCAAAGTCAGGGTGTTATGTGTGTTCATTGATAATGGCACATATTTGTTCCTAGGACTTTTTAGAAGAGAGAGTTAGAATTTTTTATTATTATTATTGTGATTTGGGTGAAGATTTACAGAGCAAATTCACTTTCCATACAGCAGTTCATATAAACTTTGTCTCATGACATTGACCACAGTTTACCACAATGCAACAGCTCACCTCCCACCTCCTCCCCATAGTTACCTCTTCCCAGTGTCCATCCCTCCATAGGCTTCTGTCCCCTGAGCTGTCTCCCTGTGCATAAGCAGCCCATCTTTCTCCCATGATTGTTCTCTCCAAGGAGTGTATATACTTGAGGTAAATGTTCAAGTCATATGCCTGTCTTTTGTTTGTCTGGAAACCACAGTGTGGGTTCGATTCCAGACCCAAAGGGCAGTGAGGGGCCATAGTCTCAGTGGTTCCATCTGCTCTATAGGACT
>NW_006921676.1:140670-141095 GCF_000298275.1 Orycteropus afer afer | reverse complement strand
TGTTGATTTTGGCTCTTTCTTCTTTTTTGATGTGTGCATGTATTGCTATGAATTGGCCTCTGATCACTGCTTTTGCTGTGTACCATAGATTTTGGTATGTTGTGTTTTCATTTTCGTTTGATTCAAGGAATTTTTGCATTTCTATTTTTATTTCTTCTCTTACCCAGTCTTTCTCTGGGATAGTATTGTTCACTTTCCATGTGTTTACTCTTTTCTGTTGCTCTTCCACTGTTGATTTCTAATTTGATAGCGTTTTGATCTGAGGAGATGCTTTGCAGTATTTCAATGTTTTTAAATTTATTAAGGTTTGCTTTATGGCCTAACATATGGTCTATCATGGAAAAAGTTCCATGTGCACTGGAAAAGAATGTATATTATACTGCTTTTGGGTGAAGTGCTCTGTAGATGTCTATAAGGCCAAGTTG
>NW_006921676.1:135743-138030 GCF_000298275.1 Orycteropus afer afer | reverse complement strand
AAAAAAAAAAAAAAAAAGAAGAAGAGTAAACTAAGACCTTTTCAGTCATGTAGTGCTGGTTTGGAGAGTTCTTGGCGTTACTGGAAAGCAGAACCTCTTCTTAAGCTCTTGGAATCTGGTAGAGCACTGTCTCTTTATGTTGTCTCTAGGTGCTGGTTACATGCTGATTTTTTTTGCCTTGGTTTTACCATTTAATATTTTGAAAAGCTGAAGCTGGTGTGTTTTATCTTGATATTGATTCAGGTGTGTTGGGTCGTTCTGCTGTTTTCTTTGTGATGGTGGAATCACTGTGTGTAGTGTGGATATGTGTTTCTGTTTTTCATACAGAGGGTTTAGAGTTCAAAGTGTGAGGTTTTATGATAATTGGCTGAATATGGTTTCTTCTATTGAATGAGTGAAGTTACTGGCAGAGAAGGTGGGAGCAGAAGAAGGAAAGCTTAGTGTTGCTAGGGTTGGTTTTTAGGGCTCTGAGCTGGGTATTATTGGTCAGGTATTTATTTGCAAGACTGCAGCTCGACCTCAGGAGAAAAATTCCTCTTGTTAGAGGGTCACAAATTTCCACTAACTTCAGGCACACTCAAAGGCCCTGCCTCTGTGGCCCCACAATGCTGAAGCATGGCTCCAAGGCAAAATTCAGGGACCATGCCCAGCTGCAGTTTCTTTGTTCTCTGTGCCCCTTCTGCCCGCAGTACTGACTCAATCCAGCCAGACCGCCAATGGTTGGCTCTGGAGTTTGTCTGCAATACCGCCCACCTGCAGCGCCAAAGATGTGTGCAATTTCAGGTGTGTTGGACTTGGGGGGATGCCTGAGCAGGCTCTTACTTATGATATATTTATTTGCAAGACCACAGCTCAATCTCAGGAAAGATTTGTATTATTAGAGGGTCACAAATTTCTGCCAATTTCATGCACATTCAAAGCCCCTGCCTCCGTGGCTCCACAGCGCCAAAGCACGGCTCCAGGGCAAAATTCGAGTGAGCTCTCAGCTGTGGTTTTTCTGCTCTCCGTGCCCCATCTGCCCCGGAGGCAACACAATCCCGTCCGACGGGCCATCGTCAGCTCTGGAGTTTGTCTGCGATACCGCTCACCTGCGGTGCCAAATATGCATGCAGTTTTAGCTGTGGTCATTCGAGGGAGTAACTGCCAGTGATCTGCGGTCCGGATAACCATGGGAAACAAAAGCACGGTGTCTCCCAGTCTGATCCAAACCCGCTCTGTAATCTGCTGGGATGGGAAGGAGTTAGCCTTTCTGGTGCACCAGTGAGATCTCCACCTGTGTGACAGCAATGGTGTCCATGTCCCGCTGCCCCCTCACCTCCCAAATTACCGACAAAATCAGCCGCTGGAGACAGGTCTTTGCCACTGCCAGCTGGAATATTGTATTGGTCGCTGGTAAGTTGTTATAATTGATCTCGTTCTTGGCTCGGTGATCTCAGGCTGCCGCCTCCACCTGGCAGACGGTGACTGCCCCAGAAAGGTTTCCAAAGATCTCTCTTAGGTGCCCGTTCATCTTCTGGCAGTAGCTCTCTCCTAAAAAAAAATCTCCCTGTACCTTTCCTCCAGTTCTGCTCTTCTGTGTTTGGTGCACTCTGATGCAGTGAGCTGTTCAGAGCACCAAAAATCTCAATTCAAACTGTTGTACCTAGTTCTTAAAGTTCTTAGATGCCAGAGGGAAAAAATGTGGTGCTCGCTGGGGATACTCCATTTTGAATCCCTGAGAGTTAGAAATTTAAGACATTTTTAAAGTCAAGGATAAACCCTTTCTCT
Source organism: Orycteropus afer afer (assembly GCF_000298275.1). NCBI lineage: Eukaryota > Metazoa > Chordata > Mammalia > Tubulidentata > Orycteropodidae > Orycteropus > Orycteropus afer. The sequence goes on along the minus strand of NW_006921676.1, from coordinate 136,263 downwards.
GAGTGAACCTTAGTTGGGTTGGAGCAGGAAGCTTTTAGTTGACATCATCCAAGGACTTTGGGGTGTTGGACAATCAGTGTTTGAATATCTAGGATGATGGCATGATATCTGCAGCAGGTTGTACTTTAAGGGGAAAGCTACCCTAGGTGAGTGTTTATATTGAATGAAAAGTACACCTCCCTCAATTTATTGGCTTTGTATTTTTATCTGATTTATTTATTTCCAAATATATTTATTATATTTCCTACCCACTAAGTCAATTAAAATGCATTTTTGGTTATCAGTAAGGGGGTGATGTTAGTAATTGGGAGTTCTGTGGTGGTGCAGATGAAAAGCTAAACCTCCTTCAACTTATTGACCTTATATTTTGTATGGCTCATGGTGCGAACATTTAATTCACTCAACTACTAACTGAAAGTTGAAGGTTTGAGTCTATCTATAGGTACCTCAAGGGCTCTGGTAGCATAGTGCCTAAGGGACTTCACTGCTAACCAGAAGGCTGGCAGTTCAAACCCACCAG
>NW_006921676.1:132723-134680 GCF_000298275.1 Orycteropus afer afer | reverse complement strand
GGGTTTAAACCACCAGCCTTCTGGTTAGCAATCAAGTCCCTTAGGCACTATGCTACCAGAGATAAACAAAATGTGGTATACATGATGATGGAATACTACTTAGCCATACAGAGAAATGAAGTTTAATGTATGCCATGACATGAATTAACCATGAAAATATCATAGTGAACAAAATAAGTAAGGATACATACTATATGATCTCACTTATATGAAATAAGCTAATATATAGAAAGCAAAGAGTATTAGTGGTTACCAGGGATGGGAGGAACAGAGATAGGGGGTTTTTCCTTAGCGGGTATTGAGTTTATAATAATGGTGGTGAATAATTTGGAAAGGATATGGAGAACACTTGTACAATTTAAAAACTATAGTCAATGTCACTGAATTGTAAATGTAGAAATTGTTGAGATGGTATATGTTTTGTTACATATTTTTACTGCAAGAAAAAGGAAAATCGTAAGGAGTATGGTTCTACTCTGACACAGATGATGTTGCCATGAGTTGAAATTGACTTGAAGGCAGCTGGTTTTTTTATTAGTAATTGGTTTGCTTAGGGCCAGTGATGCTACATGTCCTGCAATACTAAGGACAGTTTTGCATAGTAAAGAATTGTTCTACCATAAACGCCAATCATGCTTCATTGATCAACACAGATTGCTCAGTATGTTTATGTCTAATTATGGAAAATTTGTGTGTATTTTAATACATTTACCTGATTTGTGTAAGTTCCCATAATAAGATCAAGTCTATCAAGGAAATTACAAATTTTTCCCATATAGTAAATGATAATACCAGCAAAATGATTCCATCCACTTCCAGCATGTTTAATAGCATTGACTTCTCCAGGTTATGAGCATTTTTTTCTTTTTAACTTTTTATTGTGAGTTGGGTGAAAGTTTACAGAGCAAACTTGTTTTTTCATTTCATACACATTTTGTTTCATGACATTGATTATAATCCACACAATGCAAAATCTCTCTTCTCACTTCCTCTCTGTGGTTACCTTCTCCCTCATGTCCTTCTTTCCTATGCATTCCTGCCTCCTGAGCTTTCTCCCTTAGAAAATGCTGCCCTTCTGATCTCCTGTGGCTGATTGTTCTAAGGAGTGTACCTACCTGGTGTAATTGTTCACTTTGTAGGCCTGTCTATTGTTTGGCTGAAAGTTAAACCATGAGAGTGAGTTCAACTGCAGGGTGACTAGGGGCCATAGTCTAGGGGCCATTCTCTGTCAGACCAGTAAGCCTGGTTTTTTTTATGATTTTGAGTTTTGTTTCACGTTTTTCTTCCACTCTACTCAGCATCTCCAGTTTTGAGCCCTTTCCAAGTCATTGGCAGTGACAGCTGTACACCACCTACTTCTTCTGGTCTCAGGATTGGGTAGGCTGAGGTTCCCATGGTCCATTAGTCCCTTGGACCAATTGTTTCCATGCATCTTTGATTTTCTTCACTCTTTGTTGCTCTGGACTAGGAAGAACAAATACTGGTATTTTGATGGCTTTTCACAAGCTTATAAGACCCCAGTCACTACTCACCAAAGTAGATATAAAACAATGTCTTTGTGTAGTATGTTATGCCAATTGGGCTTGATGTCCCCCACAATTATGCTCTGAGGTCCACAGGCCCAGTGACTCACTTCTTTAAGATGTTTGGTTGTGGCTAAGAAGTTCTCATAACTTTGCGTCCTGTTAGATGAACCTTCTTTTTTTAGATCTGTGCCATTGGAAATTTATTATTGCCATCATCAACCCCATTTAAAATAAAATATTATGTTATATGGCTTATAAATAGAGTTATCATCTTAATTACTACAGTTTATAAGAATAACAACATTCAGTTCCGGTAAGATGGTGGACTAGGCAGAAGGACTGCACAGACCCTCTTCAACAAAGAAAAGGGAAACCAATTAACACAGGCACAGAAGATAATCCTGGACCCCTGAGCCTTGAAGGGAAGGATA
>NW_006921676.1:114699-123518 GCF_000298275.1 Orycteropus afer afer | reverse complement strand
GCAATCCTACTTCCATAGTGATACTGCCTCAGAAACCCAAGGAGGGGTCGCTATGAGTCGGGGCCGACTCGACGGCAAAACAACAACAACAACAACATCACTACAGAAGTAGATCACCCAATCTTCCTTTTGAGGAGTGGCTGGTGGGTTTGAACTGCCAGCCTTCTGGTAAGCAGTCATGCCTTATGCACTATGGTGGTGTTGGATTTTATCAAATGTCTTTTCTGCATTGATTGATATGATCATGTGGTTCTTTTCCTTTGTTTTATTTATGTGATGGATGACGGTGATTGTTTTTCTAATGCTGAACCATCCTTGCATAGTTGGTATGAATCCCATTTGGTCATGATGTATTATTTTTTGGATATATTGTTGGAGAATTTTGGCTAGGATTTTGTTGAGGATTTTTGTATCTATGTTCATGTGGGTTATTGGTCTACAGTTTTCCTTTTTAGTGATATCTTTGCCTGGTTTTGGTATCAAGGTTATGCTTGCTTCATAAAATGAATTTGGGAGGATTCCATCTTTTTTGATGTTCTAGAATAGTCTGAGTAGCATTGGTGTTGGCTCTTCTCTGAACATTTGGCAGAATTCTCCAGTGGAACCGTCTCAGCCAGGGCTTTGTTGTTGTTATTGGTAATTTTTAATGACCTGTTTAATTTCTTCTTTTGTTATGGGTCTGTTCAAATTTTTCACCTCAATCTGTGTTAGTTGGGTAAGTAGTACGTTTCTAAAAATCTTCCCATTTCTTCTAGATTTTCAAATTTGTTGTAGTATAGTTCTTCATAGTATCCTGATATCATCCTTTTAATTCTGTTGGTTCTGTTGTGACGTCACCCATTTTGTTTCTTAGTCATGTTATTTGTATTCCTCTCTTTTCCTTTGTTAAATTTGCCAGTGGTTTGTCAATGCTATTAATCTTTTCAAAAAACAAAATTCCAGTCTTGTTAATTTTTTCTTTCTATTTTCTGTTTCATTGATTTCTGCTCGAATCTTTATTATTTCTTTTCTTCTGGTGACTGCAGGCTTTTTTTGCTGCTGTTTTTCCAATTGTTGGAAATATTGGGTTAAGGTGTTGATTTTGACTCTTCTTTTTTAATGTGTGTATTTATTGCTATAAATTGGCCTCTGATCACTGCTTTTGCTGTGTCCCAAAGATTTTGGTGTGTTGCATTTTCATTCTCGTATGATTCAAGGAGTTTTTTAAGTTTCATTTTTTATTTCTTCTCTTACCCAGTCATTTTCAAGGAGGGTGTTATTTGGTTTCCATGTGTTTCTCTTTTTCCATTGATCTTCCTCTTATTGATTTCTAATTTGATAGCATTGTGATCTGAGAAGATGCTTTGCATAGTTTTAGTGTTTTTAAATTTCTTGAGGCTTGCTTTGTGGCCTAACATATGGTCTCTCCTGAAGAATGTTCTATGTGCACTGGAAAAGAATGTATATTGTGCTGTTGTTGGGTGAAGTGCCCTGTAGATGTCTATAAGGTCAAGTTGGTGGATTGTATTATTTAGTTCTTCTGCATCTTTGTTGAGTTTCTTTCCAGTTGTACTGTCTTTGATTGAAAGTGGTGTATTAAAGTCTCATACTATGACTGTGGAGTCATCTATTTGTCTTTTCAATTCTGTTAAAGTCTGTTTTATGTATTTTGGATCTCTTTCACTGGATGTATTATTGTTATGTCCTCTTGTTAAATTGATCCTTATTTAATCATTATATGATGTCCTTCCTTGTTTCTTATGGTGGTTTTTATGTTAAAGTCAATTTTATCAGAAATTAATTTTGCCACTCCTGCTCTTGGTTGCCATTTGCTTGATATATCTTTTTCCAACCTTTGATTTTTAGTCTATTTTTGTCTTTGTGCCTAAGGTGAGTCTCTTGTAGACAGTATATTGATAGGTTATGTTTTCTTATCCAGTCTGCAACTCTCCATCTCTTGAGTGGTTCATTTAATCCATTGACATTCAGTGTAATGATCAACAAGTATGAATTTGTTGCTGTCATTTTGTTATGTGTTTTTTTGTGGTGTTATTTCTTTGTTTCATGTAATATTCTGTGCTGAGCTCATTTTGTTTATGAATCATGTTATCACTTTTAGTATTTGCTAAGTGTATTTGTGCTTGTCTTCTTTTTTATTTTGATGTGAAGGTTTATCATTTTCCCTTGAGGTTATCCTGTGAATTATAATTTTCTTTTCAAGTTTAGAAAAGTTTGTTCTATCTTGGAATTGTCTTGACTTCCTCACCATTTAGAAGTTCTGTAACTACACAATTTTTTCCCTGTTTTTGGTTTGTAGTATTTGTCATATGTCAATTGATGTCTCTAGTTCCCTGTTTACAGTCTTGTAGGCTTATTTACTTCCATGACTGGGTTGGTCTCTGGGTTATGTCATCTTGTGTATTAATGTTCGGTTGTTTGCTGTTGTTTGTTCTCTGTCCAGAGGACTCTCATTAGCATCTCTTGTAAGGTTGGTCTGGTTTTAACAAATTCCTTTTATTTCCGCTGATTAGAAAATGTCCTAATTTCACCATCATATTTGAGGAACAATTTTGCCAGATATATAATTCTTGGCGGGAAATTGTTTTCTTCCAGGGTTTTATATATACCATCCCATTGCCTTGTCACCTGCATGGCTTCTGCCAAGAGATCAGAGCTTAGTCTTATTGGTTGCCCTTTGTAGGTAACTTTTCATGTTTCTATGCTGCTTTCAGGATTCTTTCTTTGTCTTTGGTTTATGTGAGTTTGATGATGATATGTCTTAGTGATTTTCTTTTGGGGTCTATCCTGTTTGGGATTCTTTGGACTTCTTGAATGGATATATTATTGTCTTTTATCATATTAGGAAAATTCTCTTTCAACAAATATTCAACAATATTCTTTGTGGTTTTATTTGTCTCTTCCTGTTCTGGAATTTGATTCCAAACCAAACCAAACCCATTGCCATTGAGTTGGATCTAACGCATAGTGACCCCTCCTTGGGTTTCAAAGGCAGTATCACTATAGAAGTAGATTGCCCAACCTTCCTTCCAAGGAGTGTCTGGTGGGTTTGAACTGCCAGCATTCTGATTAGCAGTCAAATGCCTTAGGTACTGAGCCACCAGAGGTCCTAGAATTCGACTACACATAGTTTATTCCTTTTGATGGTATCCCACATGAACCTTCTTCATTTTGTTTTGATCTTTTTTTTTTTTCTGATTGATCCCTTTCCAAAGAAGTATCAAGGTACTTGTCTTCAATCTCACTAATTCTGTCTCCCATTATTTCATTTCTACTCCTTTGCCTTTAATGTGTTACCTATTTCTGAGAATTTAGTATTAGTCTTCTAGATTTCTATCTGTAGATTTTATATCATTTTTAATTTTTCATTTATTTTGTCATTTTGTTCTTGGATTGTCATCTGAAATTGTTCTAGGGTTTTGTCTGTGTTTTCCTCAATTTTGTCAGTGCTTTCCTTGATCTGTCTCTCAATCCATTGAAAGTACCTAAATATAATTCTTTTGAATTTCTTATCAGGGAGTTCCAATGCTGCTTCTTCCTCAGGGATGTGTTCTTGGTCTTTATCTTGGTCCCTTGTTTCTCCTGCTTTATCTTGCTTCTTTGTGTGGACTGTGATGGTCTGTTTTCTCCAAGACATTCTGACATTTTGTGTTTATATTTAACTGGTGCTTGTATGTTGGAGTGATTTGCCCTAGATTTTCATTTTCTTTGTTTTGTTTGCATCACTCTGAGCAAGTAAGGAACTGTGCTCCTCTATTCGCTAGTTGGCAGCACTTACACACTCACCACCTGTCTCCTTTCCAGTCATCAGCCTCCTGTATGTCTATGCTGTCTTTGGCAAGCAAAGCCTATTCTTAGGTTTCTGGATATTGAACAAGAATGATGTCACTTTAAATATCCAAATGGCCACTACTTGTAAACATTCAAAATGGCTGCACCCTCTGGACAGTCAAAAGTCCACAGCTCAGTTTGTCTTCTTCTTTGCTGTTTCCCTTTTCAGTCATCAGCTATTCATGCAGTAGTCCATGCAGACCTTGGTGAGCAAAACTGAGTTTTAGGTTAATTCTCAGGTCTTAACACCACTTGGAAACATTCAGCCTGTCTGTTCCATCAGGACAGATGACAGTCTGCAGCTCCATTTGTCTCCTTACTCACTGTTTTCATTCAGATTCTTCTACTAGTTGGTGTTTAATCCACTTCTGTATCCTTCTTTTCAAAGCTCAGGGCTCCAGAATTATTTCTGTACTGGTGTCAACTGGTTTCTCTTTTTGTTGAAGAGAGTTTGTGTAGCTTGTCTGCCTGTTCCACCATCTTACTGGAAGTCTGACTGTGATATTTGCTATGCTTATTCATAATAAAAGGGAGCTTTTGTGGCACAGTGCCTAAGAAATTTGACTGCTAACCAGCAGGTTGATGGTTCAAACTCACCAGCCACTCTGTGGAAGGAAGATACAATAATCTACTTCTGTAAAGATTACTGCCTCAGAAACCCAGTTGGGGTCACTATGAGTCAGAATTGACTCGATGGGAGTGGGTTTGGGTATTCATAATAAAAACAGGACAAAGTGTGAGTTTTTGCTTCTACACATGTTATCATCATTAAAAATCCATAGATTTAAATATATTTAATGTTTCAATAAATTGCAGTTATTATACTTATTGAAGCTCAAATTATTATTTGTAGTAGGAGGTCTTCAGGTTGATTCCTGGGTCCTTCTGATATTGTGCAAGTTGTCTTTAATAGCTCTCTTGTTGTGTGTTATGAGAAGAAGTTCCAGGCTCATTGTGGACATTTCCTGCCCTAGTCTTGGCATCAGCCGTATATCCAAGGAACTCTTGCCTCTTTCAGTGGGGTATGGAATATAAAACCTCATCTGTGTGCTAAGAGTTCATATTGTTACTGGGTTTATATTGGTTTGTAGGCCTTTTCAGTGCTCATAGTTAAGAACATGCATTTTTATGAGAAAATACTTAATGAGTTCACATTGATGTTTCCATTTTAAATTCAGGACTATAAGATTTGCTTAACTACCTTAATCTTATGTTTATATCACTTTACTCTTATGTCAAAAGTCCTGGATCTTAGTAACTCCAGTGTAATAGCATAATTACTCATTTGTATTCTTCCACAGAGCATATGAAACAAACTCAGAATAACAACACTAACTCTATTGCCAATATTATCATTACTGAAAAAAATTAAGATTTTTAAAGACATTAATATAATATTCACATACTTGCTTTTTTCCCTCTACCACAACACCTCCTTAAAAGCCTCAGGCCTGATGATTGTATAGTGAAAAATCGATTGTATAGATTGGCAAATAGGGAAAACTCTTTTACAAGGCTAATAAACATTATTCCAAAATCAATACAAATTAATTTATGAACATAGGCATATAAATTCTAGACAAAATATAAGTTAACTGAAGCCAATAGTACAGTAAAAATTTATAATGAATATAGGAATGGTTGAAACTCAGAAAATCCATGAATATAATTTACCACAATCCAGCACTTCTTTATAATTAAACAACAATAACTTCTCAGACACTAGTTGTCTTAGTTGTCTAGCATTGATATGATAGAAATAGCAAGTGGATGTCTTCAACAATCATAAATTTACTGTTTCACAGTATAAGAGACTAGAAGTCCAAATTAAGGGCACTGGTTCTAGGGGAAGGCTTTCTCTGTCAGCTCTGGAGGAAGGCCCAGTATTCCTTGAAAATCTACTTGTGTCTTGGCATCAATCTTTCCCTGGGTCTAGGGGTTTCTCAGTGCAGGGACCCTAGGTCCAAGGGATGCACTCTGCACCTACCTCTTCTTTCTTGATGGTACTGAGGTTACTTTCTCTCTCTGCTTATTTCTCTCAGTTTTTATCTCTTGTAAGATAAAAAGTGATGCATGCAAGTAAAATCTTACTGAAGATCACTCAAAAATGGTTGTAGCATGATATTGACAGACAACTTCCAGAAACTCAAGCTAGAATCAGAAGAGGACACAAGATGAGGGATATCATAGCTGATGTCAGATGGATATTGGCTGAAAGCAAAGAATATCAGAAAGATGTTTATTTTGTTTTATTGACTATGCAAAAGCATTAGATTGTGTGGATCATAGCAAATTTTGGATAACACTGAGAAGAATGGGAATTCCATAACACTTAATTGTGTTCATGAGGAACCTGTACATAGACCAGGAGGCTGTCATTAAAACAGAACAAGGGGATACTGCATGGTTTAAAATCAGGAAGGGAGTGTGTCAGTGTTGTATCCTTTCACCATACTTATTCAGTCTGTATGTTGAACATATAATCCGAGAAGCTGGACTATATGAAGAAGAACATGGCATCAGGATTGGAGGAAGACTCATTAACGACCTGAGATGAGCTGATGATCCAACTTTGCTTGCTGAAAGTGAGGTTGACTTGAAGTACTTACTGATGAAGATTGAAGACTATAGTCTGCAGTATGGATTACACTTCAATATAAAGAAAATGAAAATCCTCATGACTGGACCGATAAGTAACATCACAACAAATGGAGAAAAGATTGAAGTTTTCAAAGACTTTATATTACTTGGTGCTACAATCAACACTAATGGAAGCAGCAGTCAAGACATCAAATGATGTATAGCATTGGGCAAATCTGCTGCAAAAGACCTTTCAAGTGATGAAGAGCAAAGATGTCCCCTTGAAGACTAAGGTGCACCTAACCCAAGCCATGGTATTTACAATTGCCTCATATGTATGTGAGAGCTGGACAATGAATAAGGAAGACCAAAGAAGTGTTGATGCTTTTGAGTTGTGGTGTTGGCAGAGAATTCTGAGAGTACCATGGACTGCTAAATGAACTAACAAGTCTGTCCTGGAAGAAGTACAGCCAGAATGCTCCTTGGACGTGAGAATGGCCAGACTTCGTTTGACCCACTTTGCTCATGTTGTCAGAAGGGACCATTTTCTAGAGAAGGTTATCATCCTTGGTTAAGTGGAGGGTCAACGAAAGAGGGAGAGGCCCTCAACAAACGGATTGACACAGTGGCTGCAGCAATGGGCTCAGGAATAGCAGGGCTCATGAGGCTGGCACAGAACCAGGCAGTGTTTCATTCTGTTGCATATAAGGTTGCTATGAGTCGAAGACAACTCAGCACCTAACAACAATAACAACAACAAACATAATGTTAATGAGGCAGAATTAGAGACAGTTATATTGAGTTAGGATACAATCTACAGGATTAGATTGCATTTTGAGTCAATCTCTTTTGAGATATAAAAGACATTAAGCAAGTGAGCAAAGATGGATGTACCTCCGTACCACCAAGAGAGAAGAGTGAAGAATGCCCTTTGGACCTGGGATCAATATGCTGAGAACCCCTTAGACTAAGGAAAAGATTGATACCAAGACCCATGGAAGTCTCCAAGGGATGCTAGGCCCACAGATGTTGAAAGAAGACAAGGGCCTTCCCCCTACAGCTGACAGAGAGAGAAAGCCTTCCCCTAGAAGTAGTGCCCTGAATTTGGACTTCTAGCCTCCTAATCTGTGACAGATTAAATTTCTGATTGTTCAAGCCATCCACTTAGGTTATTTCTGTTAGAGCAGTACTAGATAACTAAGACACAATTCATTATCTATGAGTCTTATCTATATCACATGGAGAAGGACAATTCTTTGCATAAATCCTTTAGCAGAACACAAAGGATAGGGTAATTTATTTATTCTTCCCTGTTTTCCAGGATCATAGAGCTCTGATAAAGTTAATTATAAGAAAGCATGAGGAAGCTGCAAGAGCACAAGGCCCACATCTTAGATGAACCACCATGGTTGTACAAAGGCTCCTGCCTCAGTTTACACATGTGGCCATATGTGAGGGTGGGAAAACAGGGGAGGGAATCCTGTATAACAAATTGAAGGAGGAAGGAAATGTCTGCTTTGTTTATGAATTGTTTAGCTCTGAATATGGCCACAAGCTAAAAATGGGCTGTGACTGCTTAAAGCCACACGCAGAAGTAGCCTTTAAAAAATGGAGAGGAAAAACTATTTTTAATGGTCCAGGTTATAAGTGATGAGACTGATGACTTACATTTTGTGGAAGGAAACAGACTGAAATGAGAATATGTACAGATTCTTGGGCATTGGCTTAGTGAGCCAGAAGTGGAAGTGGCATAAAATGTGTATTATATGTTAATGCTCACTGAAAAAAGTTCATTATGGACTTCTGTCAAGCAGACAAAATTAGTAGGCCAGTTGATATTACTGAGCATTCCTCATTGTCCACTTCAATAACTGGCACAAAGGACACTGAACTCAGAGTGGCCCTGGCAGTATAGATGAAGGTTATGTATGAGCCCAATATGGCTTAGTTGTCTATTTACCAAGGTTGACCTAGCTATTGATTCCTCTGAATGTGCAACCTGCAAAGAATAGAGACAAATGATGAGAAACTGATATGGCACTGTTCCTGGAGGAGACCAACTGGCCACTTGGTGGCCTACATCAGACCCTTTCCATTCCAGAAGGGCCAGTCATACATCTTCACAGAGACAAATAACTGATAAAGCTGTAAGTTTGTCTTTTATTCAGCCATTCACACTGTCTGGGGGCTTGCAGAATGCCTGACTCACAGCCATGAAATCCCATACAGCATAGCATCTGGATAAGGAACCCACTTCACAGTAAAGAAGGCACAGAAGTGGGTCCATAGCCATGGAGCCCTCTGGTTTTATCACATATCTGTCATGTTGTTGTTGTTGTTAAGTGCCGCCGAATCGTTTCCGACTCATAGCGACCCCATGCACAGCAGAACAAAACACTGCCCGATCCCGC
>NW_006921676.1:105737-110969 GCF_000298275.1 Orycteropus afer afer | reverse complement strand
GGGCGTCCCTGAGTTGTCTCTCTTCACCTGTAACCCTGGGGCTGACTTCTGTCATATAGCATACCATTAAAGCAGCAAGCCTCACAGACTATTGGAGTGGCCTACAAAAGGCACCATTGAAATACCAAATCAGAGGCAATAATCAGCAAGGATGAGAAGCCATCTTTTAGGATGCAATGCCTATGTTAAATCAGAGTTTTCTTTATGTCTTTATGACCTTGTAAAGAACACATAGTCTAAGAACTAAGAGGGGTGGAAGTAGGAATAACCCCACTTACTATTATACCCTGTACAAAGAGAGTCAGAGAACCTGCCTTTAACCCAAAAATCAGCAGATGGACAGGGATTTACTATAGGCACTTGAACTAATAATGCAGCATCTACTCTGATCTTCACTACAAACTACATATTAGTGCTAATCTTCTCATTTTACAGATTGAAAAAGTAAAGCTCAGAAAGTCAGTTAACTTGTGGAAGATAATAAAGTGAGTACATAATGAAGCCAGATGTCTGTCGGGTCTGTCAGACTCCAGAGCTTCAGCTCTTAGACTGTCCATACTGAATATAGCCTATTAACAACAAGGTGACAATCCTCCCTACTTATCTGGGACTGAGGGATTTTTCTGAACACAGGATTTGCAGTGCTAAAACTGGGGAGTTCTGGGGGGCAAACAGATGAACTGTTCACCCTATTCAGCACATAATAAGTACTCTACACTAATATGTAGAGGTGACAATTGTTATCTATAGGCAAGTGTAGCTCTAGATGATTTTGACCAGATTTATTAGAAGCAAATCTTGGAAAAGAAATACTACATCACAGCTGTCATGGAGGCCTCAACTTGAGCCCTGAAGTGGAAAGTCTTACAGATATGAAGCTGATAAAGTGATGTTGGTTCCAAGAACTAAGAAATATTGAAAACCTTGATGGAACAGTTCTGGGGGCTACCTTTGATAGGAGCAAGTCAGGTAAGAGGAAAGTACTTTCTTAGAATTCTCAATTCAATTTGAGCCATACTGCAAGAAGAAAGAGATTTCTCCACCTAGAAAGACATAATTGCTAAGTGATTTTTGTTGCACCGCCCATCAAGTGCTAGAATCTACTTCTCCATTTCCTTGAATCTGGACTGGTCTTGTGACTTGTTTTAACTAAAAGAATATGATGAAGTGCTATTGTGTTAGTGTTGGAATCTAGGCCTTAAGAGGCCTTGCATCTGCTTAGAATCTCTTGGAACCCTGAAATTGACATCTTGTTTATCTCACTGGAGAAGTACCAAAGTGCCATGGTTAACAGCCAACACCAACTACCAATATGTGCATGAGGCTATCTTGGTCCTCAATAAACTCTCAGAGGACTTCAGCTGCATGGTTCACCTGCAGACCTTCCCCTATTTCCAACTCATGGAATCATGAAAAAAATAATAAATTGTTAGTATAAGCCACTAGGTTCTGGGAGTAGTTTGTTATATAAGCTACTTAGCTGAAACATTATTCATTGTCTGTCAACATGAGGGGAATGTGCTGTGCCTACTAGTATGCTGTCATTTCTTACTTCGAATCTTTCTATGCTCTGCTTTGTGATACTTGGCGTGGAACTCTGCAAATCAAATTTCTATTTCACCAGCTGACTCCCGTTAGGCTCTGCCAATAGGAGATATTTGAGGGTTGCTGGTAGGCTGGAGGAGGGAGAAGAGTCTTGCTTCATCCTGTCTGCTTTTTTGTAGGTGTGAACAAAAACGTAGCAACCCTTCTTCACTGAAGCAGGAGGGGTTCCTTCCTGTAGCAGCCACAGAATTCAGTGTGCAATTTTTTCAACACTCGTAGACTTGCCTTAAAGACTTCAACACCTTCTGCAGCAGTCCCTCCTCAGAAAATTGGATTACAGTCCAATGAAAGCCCTCCTTCAAGTTTCTAAATTAAAACCTCTCCTCCTTTTTATTCCCTGCCAGCCCAGACTGTCGTACAGCTATAAATGTCTATGTACGTTTGACTTCAATATCTCAATAATTATTTTTAAAATTATTTATATTAAAATCTCTGTTAAAGTACTGCTGTGGTTTCTGTCTCCTCACTGTCTCTTTGCAGTTTGTATTGTTAATATATTATCACTCATGAGAGAAACTTATAGCTTTAGTATGAAACTCAGTTTGGAGTTGGCTGCTCAGAACCTCAAGGCTGGGACTCATGCCAACATCAGGGACCCCATAGAGGATATTCCACCACTTCTCTGTCAGTTAGTTGTACTGTGGTGGCTTTCATGTTGCTGTGAGGCTGGCAGCTAAATCACTGGTACTTTAAATATTAGCAGGTTCACCCATGGTGGACAGGTTTCAGTGGAGCTTCCAGACTAAGACAGACTAGGAAGAAGGAAAAGGCCATCCACTTCTCAGAGAATTGGCCAGTGAAAACCTTATGAATAGCCCTGAAACATTGTCTGATATAATGCCAGAAGATGAGCACCTCAGGTTGGAAGGCACTCAAAATATGGCTAGGAAAGAGCTACCTCCTCAAAGTACAGTTGACTTTAATGACGTGTATGGAGTAAAGCTTTTGAGACCTCCATTTGTTGATGGGGCATGATCAAAATGGGAAGAAACAGCTCCAAACATCCATTAATAATCAGAACATGTACAAAGTATAAATATAGGAAAATTGGAAGTTGTCAAAAATGAAATGGAATGCTTAAAGACCAGTATCCTAGCCATTAGTGACCTGAAATGGACTGTTTTGGCCATTTTGAATCAGACAATCATATGATCTACTATGCTGGGGATGATAAATTGAAGGGGAATGATGTTCCTTTCATCCTCACAAAGAATGTTCTAAGCTCTGCCCTGAAGTACAAGGCTGTCAGTGATAGGATAATATCTATACACCTACAAGGAAGACCAGTTACTACTACTATTATTCAAATTTATGCACCAACCACTAAACCCAAAGACAAAGAAATTGAAGATTTCTATCAGCTTCTGCAGTCTGAAATTGTCCAAACATGCAATCAAGATGTATTGATTATCACTGGTGATTAGAATGCAAAATTTGGAAACAAAGAACAATTACTGGTAGTTGGAAAATATGGTTTTAGTGATAGAAATGACGCTGAGATCACACGATAGAATTTTGCAAGACCAATGACTTATTCATTGCAAATACCTTTTATCAACAACAAAAACAGCCACTACACATGTAGGCCTCTCCACATGCAATACATAGGAATCAGATCAACTACATCTGTGGAAAGAGGTGATAGAGAAGCTCAATACCTTCACCAAACATGGCCAGGAGTTGACTGTGGAACAGACTATCAATTACTCACATGCAAGTTCAAGTTGAAGCTGAAGACAATTAAAACAAGTCCATGAGAGCCAAAATATGACCTTTATTATATCCTACCTGAATTTAGAGACCATGAGAAGAATAGATTTGATGAATTGAACACCAATGACCAAAAACCAAACAAGTTGTGGGATGACATCAAGAACATCATACAGGAAAAAAGCAAAAGATTGTTAAAAAAGACAAGAAAGGAAGAAAAGAACAAAATGGATGAAAAGAATGCTCCTTGGAAGTGATGATGGGATAATGGCCAGACTTCATCCCACCTACTTTGGTCATGTTGTAAGAAGGGACCATTCCCTGGAGAAAGATGTCATGCTTGGTAAGATGGAGGGTCGATGAAACAGGGGAAGGCCTTCAACGAGATGGGTTGATAGAGTGGCTGTGGCAATGGGCCCAAGTAAAGCAGGGATCATGGAGCTGGTGCGGGGCCAGGCAGTGCTTTGTTCTGCTATGCATAGGGTTGCTATGAATCAGAGATGACTTGACAGCACCTAACAACAAAAACAAGCAAAATTAAAATATGACTGCAGCTGTATATCAACAAAGATATAAGCTAGATTCAGAGGAGGATTTGGAATAAAGAATGTCATTTCTGCTGTCAGATGGATCTTGATCAAAATCAGAGAATATCAGAAAGATGTGTACCTGTATGTTTTATTGTCTCTACAAAGGCATTTGAATTTATAGATCTTAACAAATTATGGATAGCACTATAAGAATGGGAATTCTAGAACACTTAATTGTGATTATGTGCAAACTGTACATGCATCAAGAGGCACGGATTCAAACAGAATTAGGGGATACTCTGTGGTTCACAACTAGAAAAATTGTGTGGCAAGGTTGTATCTTTTTACCTTATTTATTAAGTCTGTGTGCTGAACAAATAATCTGAGGAGTTGAACTATATGAAGAAGAACATGGCATCAGGAAAGACTCATTAAGAACTTGGACTATTCAGATGACACAATCTTGCTTGCAAAGAGTGAAAACAATTTGAAGCACTTACTGATGAAAGTCAAAGATGACAGCCTTCAGTATGGATTACACCTGAATGTGAATTTAAAAAGACAATCTAGAGTTTCTATAATGATCTAATGCACTTGACTAATGCCTAAGGCACTTGACTGCTAACCAGAGGGCTGGCAGTTCAAACCCACCAGCCACTCCTTGGAAGGAAGATGGGACAATCTACTTCCGTAGTGATACTGCCTCGGAAACCCAAGGAGGGGTCACTATGAGTTGGGTCCTACTTGACCGTACACAACAACAACAGCAACAACAGGCAGTAAGGTTTTAGTTCTTAGTGATGCCAGTCAGGAGAGTGGGAGAAAAATTGGAAGCATTATTTCAGAAGATGGTGTCTAGGTAGTGAAGAAAACTGGAAGACCTGAAAATTTATAGGAGTTGATAATTTGTGGGAAGTGATAGGAGCTCATTCAGTTTACAGTTAGGTGATAAAATTGGTTTTTCCCTAGTGGAAGAGAAAGTCAATTATATCTCTACCAGACAAAATGAGTTTGCATAGGCATATATCTACAATTTACCAAAGGTTAGCTCACGGCAATAAACAGGACCATAATCTAATAACCCCAGTGGATATGTTATAGTTTTCTATTGAAACAAAAAATTTGTCCAGTTACCACCCCCCCCCCTTTTTTTTTATTCCTAATGGGGATCCTCCCAGGCTTATTCTTTTCTATTTTTTTTTTAACTTTTTATTTTGATGTAACTGTCAATTCACAGGAAGATGCAAGACAGTACAGAGTCTCATGTACATTTCACCTGGTTTTCCTCAATGGTAACATCTTACATAACTACAGTTCAGTATCACAACCAGGAAATTGAGATATTAATACAATCCACAATTCTTTTTTCCCCCCTCATATTTAAGTT
>NW_006921676.1:95849-100692 GCF_000298275.1 Orycteropus afer afer | reverse complement strand
CCAGCCTTCTGGTTAGCAGTCAAGTGCTTTAGCCACTATGCTAGTTGGTTCTAATAGGGTAGTGGGAGACACAGAATTAGTTCATCATTTTGGTTGCTGATTACACATTTTCTTATGTTGTTGTCAGATGCTGTCGAGTCAGCTCTGACTCATAGAGACCCTACGTACAACAGAATGAAATACTGCCCAGCCCTGTGCCAGCCTCACAATACTTGCTATACCTGAGTCCCTCGTTGCAGCCACTGTCAATCCATCTTGTTGAAGGCCTTCACCTTTATTGCTGACCTCCACTTTACCAACCATGACATATTTCTCCAGGGAACGGTCCCTTCTGACAACATGACCAAAGTAGGTCAGACGAAGTCTGGACATTCTCACTTCCGTGGAGCATGCTGGCTGCACTTCTTCCATGACAGATTTGTTAGTTCTTCTGGCAGCCGATGGCATTTTCAGTATTCTTCACCAACACCACAACTTAAAAGCATCAACTCTTCTTCAGTCTTCCTTATTCATTGTTCAGCTCTCACATGCATGTGAGGCAATTGAAAACACCATGGCTTGGGCTAGGCACACCTTAGTCTTCAAGGAGATATTTTTGCTCTTCAGCACTTGAAAGAGGTCTTTTGTAGCAGATTTGCCCAGTGCAATACATCATCTAATGTCTTGACTGCTGCTTCCATTGGTGTTGATTGTGGAAACAAATACCTTCAATCTTTTCTTCGTTTAATGGGATGCTGCTTATTGATCCAGTTGTGAGGATTTTCATTTTCTCTATATTGAGATGTAATCTGTACTGCAGACTGTAGTCTTGAATCTTCATCAGTAAGTGCTTTAAGTCATCCTAACTTTCAGTGAGCAAAGTTGTTGTCTGCATATTGCATGTTGTTAATGAGTCTTCCTGCAATTCTGATGCCACATTCTTCTTCATACAGTGCAGCTTCTCAGATTATTTGTTCAGCATACAGATTGAATAAGTATGGTGAAAAGATATAACCCTGAGGCACTCCCTTCTTGATTTTAAACGATGTGGTATCCCTTTGTTCTGTTTGAATGACATCCTGCTTATTTATGGACAGGTTCCTCATGAGTACAATAAGTGTTCTGGAATTCCCGTTCTTCTTAATGTTATCCGTAATTTGTTATGATCCACACAATGAAATGTTTCTGCATAGTCAATAAAACACAAGTGAACATCTTTCTGGTATTCTTTGCTTTGAGCCAAGATCCATCTGACATTAGCGATGATATCCCTTGTTCCACATTCTCTTCTGAGTCCAGCTTGCATTTCTGGAAATTCTCTGTCAATATACTGCTACAACCATTTTTTAATTATCTTCAGCAAGATTTTACTTGTGTGTGATAGGTGTAGTGCCTAAGGCATTTGATTGTTAACCAGAAGGCTGGTGGTTCAAACACAGCAGCCACTCCTCAGAAGGAAGACTGGGCAATTTAATTCCATAGAGATACTACATTGGAAACCCAAGGAGGGGTCAATATGGGTTGAATTGACTCCACAGCAGTGAGTTTGGTTTAGAGTTTGGTGCAAGCTCTCCTCTGGAGTTATATTTCCTAGAAAGCCAGATGCTGAGTTCTGCTGGCTATGTATTTTGCATCCTCTCCCCAGGACAGCACTGAGGACAGTTTCTTTGAGAGGAGGTCCCTATTTCTAGATTCCATGTTCATAAACTCCTTCTTTTAACAAATCTTCCTTCAGGCAATACTTCTGTTTAGCTCATGATTTTAGACCTCTAAAATCAGATATACTTTGTTAAGACTTTGCTCTGGCCACATGGATTGGTCTCCTACTTCTATGCCTCTTTCACAGAGTGCTATTTTAGAATCACAGAGTGTTATTTTGAAGTGGCTTATTGCCACAGAGAAATCATTTAACCAATTACATATGCATTTGTCTTCTTAAGATTTTGCATTTCTTTCAAATTAACAACTTTAAGTAATTTAAAAAGTCATTAGTTCTACAAATAAAAACAGCAGTCCATGCCAAATTCTCCTTACTCTTAATTTTAACTTACCCAGAATATATTTTTGTTTTTATTATTTATCTTGATATTTTAAAATAATATTCATTTATAGTTAGTAACTACCTTTTCTATTTTTAATATAAATTATTGATTTCTCTTTGTAAATAATAAAGATTTACCTCTATTAACTTCCCTGTACACACACACAAGGAGCGCTGCTGGTACAATGGTTAAGTGTTCAGGTGCTAATCAAAAGGTTGCCTGTTTGAATCTACCAGCTGCTCCACAGGAGAAAGATATAGCAATTTGGTTCCATAAAGATTACAGCTTTAGAAATCCTATGGAGCAGTTAAACTCTGTCCTACAGAGTCACTATGAGTTGGAATCAACTTGATGGCAGTTAGGTGGCAGTGGTGCATACACACACACACACACACACACACACACACACATTTTCACTCCTACATCCATCCAAAATAATTCAATCATATATATATATATTTAAAAATCATGATTATTGATAGATTTTTCCAAACTGAGCCATATTGAGAAATATGATTATGTAGTTTTTCTTTTGCAAGACTCTTTTTTCTGGAGTTAATTATTGACCCCCCCTTTAATGTATTCTATTCTCTGTGTATCAATCCCTAATTTACAACCAAATTTTCTACCAGCGCTCTATAATTCTTTTTATTAAGGTCAAGATATAGACACTTTATTAGTTCCACTTTTTAGACTGAAGATCTTTCTCCTAGAACCCTTCATCTGTTTGTTTCTATGGGGAGTTGTTGCTCTCCTGGCTTGCTGAACAGCTGTCTCACCTCTGGCTGTCTTTATGGATGATTTGTACTTTGTTGTTGTTGTTGTTGTTAGGTGCCATCGAGTCATCTCTGACTCATAGTGACCCTATGCACAGCAGAACGAAACACTGCCCAGCCCTGAGCCAGCTTCCTGTTTCTTGCTGCTAGCCCATCTCCACTGCTGCCATTTCAATCCATCTTGTTGAGGGCCTTCCCCTCTTTCTTCAGCCCTCCACCTTACCAAGCATGACATCCTTCTCCTGGAAATGATCCCTTCTGACAACTTGACCAAAGTATAAATCTACCAGCTGCATCCACAGACAGATGAAGTCTGGCCATTCTCATCTCCAAGGAGCATTCTGGCTGCACTTCCTCCAGGGCAGACCTGTTAGTTCTTTTATCAGTCCAGGGTGTTTCAACATTCTTCGCCAACACCACAGCTCAAAACATTAACTTTTCTTTGGTCTTCCTTATTCATTGACCAGCTCTCACATGCATATGAGGCGCATGGCTTGTGTCAGCCACACCTTACTCCTCAAGGAGACATCTTTGCTCTTCAGCACTTGAAAGAGGTCCTTTGCAGCTGATTTGCCCAGTGAAGGTGCTCTGGTAGCATAGTGCCTAAGGCACTTGCCTGTTAACCAGAAGGCTGGCGATTCAAACCCACCAGCCACTCCTTGGAAGGAAGGTTGGGCAATCTATTTCCGTAGTGATACTGCCTCGGAAACCCAAGGAGGGGTCGCTATGAGTTGGGGCCGACTTGATGGCAACAACAACAACAAAATACGTCATCAGATATCCTGACTGCTGTTTCCATTGGCATCGATTGTAGAATCAACCAATGTGAAGTCTTTGACAATTTCAACCTTTTCTCCATTTATCATCATGGTGCTTATAGGTCCAGTTGTAAGGATTTTTGTTTTCTTTATATTGAGATGTAATCCATACCGCAGACTGTATTCTTCGATCTTCATCAGTAAGTACAGTACTTTAAATCATCCTCACTTTCAGCAAGCAAAGTTGGGTCATCAGCATATTGCAGGTTGTTTATGATTCTTCCTCCAATCCTGATGCCACGTTCCTCTTCATATAGTCCAGCCTCTCGGATTGTTTGCTCAGCATACAGATTGAATAAGTATGGGGAAAGGATACAATTCTGTGCACTCCCTTCTTGATTTTAAACCATGCACTGTTCCCTTTTTCTGTTTGAACAACAGCCTTCTGGTCTATGTACAGGTTTTTTATAAGTACAATTAAGTGTTCTGGAAATCCCATTCTTCCCAATGTTATCCACAATTTGTTATGATCAACACAATCAAATGCCTTTGCATAGTCAATAAAACATCTTTCTGGTATTTTTTGCTTTGAGCCAACATCCATCTGACAGCAGCTATGATATCCCTCATTCCACGTCCTCTTCTGAAACCAGCTTGTATTCCTGGAAGTTCTCTGTCAATATACTGATTCAACCACTTTTGAATTATATTCAGTAAGATTTTACCTGCATGTGATATTAATGATATTGTTCAATAATTTCCACATTCTGTGGGATCACCTTTCTTTGGAATGGGTACAAATATGAATCTCTTCTAGTCAGTTGGCCAGATAGCTGTCTTCCAAATCTCTTGGCATAACCAAGTGAGTGCCTCCAGTGGGGCAGTTGTTTGTTGAAACATCTTAATGGGTATTCAGTCAATTCCTGGAGCCTTGTTCTTAGCCAATTCTTTCAGTTTAGTTTCAACTTCTTCCTTCAGTACCATTGGTTCTTGAACATGTGCCACCTCCTGAAATGGATGAAGATTGACCTGTTCTTTTCGGTACAGTGACTCTGTGTATTCCTTCCATCTTCCTTTGATGTTTCCTGCATCATTCAATATTTTGCCCATAGAATCTTTCAGTATTGCAACTTGAGACTTAAATTCTTTCCTCAGTTCTTTCAGTTGGAGAAATGCCAAGCATGTTCTTCCCTTTTGGTTTTCTAACTCCAAGTCTTTGCACATTTCATTATAGTAATTGGCTTTGTCTGCTCGAGCTGCTCTTTGAAATCTTCTGTTCAGCTCTTTT
>NW_006921676.1:93778-95749 GCF_000298275.1 Orycteropus afer afer | reverse complement strand
TGTTCTTTTCTTTTGGTTTTCTAACTCCAAGTCTTTGCACATTTCATTATAGTAATTGGCTTTGTCTGCTCGAGCTGCTCTTTGAAATCTTCTGTTCAGCTCTTTTATCTTGTTATTTCTTCCATTCACTTTAGCTACTCTTCACCCAAAGGCAAGTTTCAGAGTCTCTTCTGACATCCATTTTGGTCTTTTCTTTCTTTCCCATCTTTTTATTTATTTATTTATTTTTATTTTTTCACAGATTATGGAGTTTATTAGGGATGCAACAGGCTATAATTCAATTTCAGGAACATGCTCAGTCTCTCTCAGCCAGCTCTCTCTCAACCTACAGTCTCTCTCAGTCTCTGGTAACAGCACATCTCTCTCTTAGCGGTGCATGTCTCTCACACATCTCTCAGCAGTGTGTTTCTCTCAGCAGCACATCTTTCTCAGCTGGCAGTCAGAAAGACTTTTTCTGCCTCTAGGAGGGTTCCTTTTGAGCCTGGCAGAGTGGCCAAAAACAACCAATCCCAACATCAGTGTTCTACCCACCTGAGAGAGAGCAAACTTCCCAGAAAATTGCTTTGTGTTGCTCCAGGTGGATGACTTTAACGAGCAACTACTCAGTTACTCACAGCAAAGTGGGAGTTATAAATACTATGGCTAGAAAAGCCTTATCATGTAATTTACTACACCATAGGCCACCCCTGGCTTTTCTAGCCATTATCCTTTTTATACTCCAAAAATTCACATCCCCTTCACCATCAGTTTATCTTGCTCATCTTTTTAATGACCTCTTGCTTTCTTCATGGATGATGTTCTTGATGTCATCCCACAATTCCTCTGGTTTTCAGTCATTGGTGTTCATTGCGTCAAATCTATTTTTTAGATGGTCTCTAAATTCAAGAGGGATATATTCAAGGTCATATTTTGGCTCTCATGGATTTGTTTTAATTGTCTTCAACTTCAAGTTGAACTTGCATATAAGAAGTTGATGGTCTGTTCCACAATCAGCTCCTAGCCTTGTTTTGGCTGAAGATATTGAGCTTTTCCATCTCCTCTTGCCACAGATGTAGTCAATCTGATTCCTGTATGTTCCATCTGGAGAAGTCCACATGTATAGCTGCCTTTTGTGTTGTTGAAAAAGGGTATTTACAATGAATAAATAATTAGTCTTGCAAAATTCTATCATGCAATCTCCAGTATTATTTCTGTCACCCAGGCCAAATTTTCCAACAAGTGATGATTCTTCTTTGTTTCCAACTTTTGCATTCCAATCAGCAGTGATAAACAACACATCTTGATTGAATGTTCAGTCAATTTCAGACTGCAGAAATTGATAAAAATCTTCTATTTCCTCATCTTTGGCTTTGGTGGTTGGTGCATAAATTTGAATAATACTAGTATTAATGGGTCTTCCTTGTAGATGTGTGGATATTATCCTATCATTGACAGCATTGCACTTCAGGACAGATCTTGAAACATCCTTTGTGATGATGAATGCCATACCATTCCTCTTCAATTTTTCATTCCCAGCATAGGAGATCGTATGGTTGTCTGATTCAAAATGCCCAACCAGTCCATTTCAGCTCACTAATGCCTATCATATCAATCTTTATGCATTCTATTTCATTTTTGACAACTTCCAATTTTCCTAGATCCATACTTCGTACATTCCATGTTCCGATTATTAATGGATGTTTGCACCTGTTTCTCCTCAATTTGAATCATGCCACGTCAGCACATGGAGGTCCTGAAAGACTTACTTTATCCATATCATTAAGGTTGGTTCTATTCTGATGAGGCAGCCCTTTCCCGGTCCTATATTGAGTGAATCCAAGGGACTTGTCTTCCTGCACTGTGTTGGACAATGTTTCCAAGCTATTCATAAAGTTGTCCAGTAATGTATCAGACAGTGTTTCTCTGCTATTCATAAGGTTTTCCCTGGCCAATTTTTTGAGAAATGGATGGCCTCCTCCTTCTTCCTAGTCT
>NW_006921676.1:93098-93678 GCF_000298275.1 Orycteropus afer afer | reverse complement strand
AAGGTTTTCCCTGGCCAATTTTTTGAGAAATGGATGGCCTCCTCCTTCTTCCTAGTCTGTCTTAGTCTGTAAACTGCATTGAAACCTGCGCACCATGTGCAACTCTGCTGGTGTCTGAAACACCAGTTGCACAGTCTCCAGCCTCACAGCAATGTACAAGCCTCACAGGATGACTGATTTGTACTTTAGCTAGTAGAATTCTAGACATCATCATCATCATCCCATTATTCTCTTGTAGTTGGTGTTACTGTTGTGAAGTCTAATGCTATTCAGTTTCCTGGTACTTTACACATTTTTAAGGATCATCCCTTCATTTTGTGAGTTCTGAAATTATTTGTCTTAATGTGCCAGACATTCTGTGAGACTTTCAATCTGGAAAATCACATCCTGCAGTATCTTCTTGTGTCTTTCCTTTGATATTTTTCTTTATTATTGTTTTTATTTATTGAGATGTTGAACATGAATTGATCTTTTTTTAAAAAAAAACAAACAAACAAACAAAAAAACTTCTTATCTAATTTCTATTTCTTTCCATTGTTTGCTTTGCTTTCAGGAGATTTCCTTAACTTTATTTTCATTC
>NW_006921676.1:77151-92678 GCF_000298275.1 Orycteropus afer afer | reverse complement strand
TGATAAAGAAATAAAGACATTAAATACTAGAGGATTGAACTGGGGAAAAAAAAAGAAGAAAAAAGACTTGTTAACAGTATAAGTAGCAAGTGCCTCAGGAATCCCAGGGGATTACAGTCATGAGCTATAAAGGAAGGCTCAACTCTCTTGAGGCTTTAAGTGAAGAGAATCCAATCTTGCCTCATCAAATTTTGTCTGTAATTCACAGTCTGGAAAAAAAAAAAAAAAGGATGCTAACAGAAATTCTCCATCCTCTACCCATCAAGGCTTTATTTTCAATTCTGCTAATGTCATACTCAAATTACCTTGTCCCCCCAGTAGATTTCAGATCTAGTGCTGCTATATGGAGATTTCTGTGTTAGCATTCCTAAAAATTACCTTTTGTTTTTACTGCAAGTCATTTGGAGGCTTCTAGGAAATGAAGTCATATTCTTTAATTAAAAACTCTGGCAATTTTAGTCAAAGTGTTAAATGTAACCCATAAAGAAATATAGATCCTTAGGATACATAAGGCGTCCATTTTGTGTCATTGCCTCAAATTTTATCCTTAAGGATCAGGAGATATTGTGAGGAACACAGGAAGTTTATGCAAGATTGTAATTGTGTTACACTTACTCAGACTAGGAAGATGATAAATTTAGGCTATTCATTTGATAACATGAATAATGAGCATGACACAAATGACTTATTGTTTTATAGATTTTAAAACACTGGTCCTAGCTAAATGCATACAAACCTGTAAAGTCATGTGCAGTAACTCATAGGTCCTCTTTAATGATTTCCTTGTGTTACTGGCAACATGTAATACAAAGTTATTTCAGAGATCATCAACTTTGATTTCATTTCTATCAATCCAAGCATAAGCTCCGTGTTAGAAAATAAAAGAACGTCCCTGAAATGGAAAATTGGGATTTAAGCCACAATGATCGCTCATCTTCCGGTCACAGGAAATGTTTCTGGGCTGTGTTCCAAAGCTATGCTGTGGTGATGGATGGTGAAGTACATCATACCAAGCAGTTATGGATTCTGATACTCCAGATTTAGAATAAGGAAAACATAAATCAAAGATTGCCACTTGCTGTATGATATTGACTTCCAAAACAATTTTACTCTACAGTCTATAGATTGTTTTTGTTTTATTGGATTGTTGGTATAAAAAATATGTGTGTGTATGTGTGTGTGTATAGGAGCTCTGGTGGCGTGGTGCCTAAAGCATTTGACTGCTAACCAGAAGACTGTCGGTTCAAACCCACCAGCCACTCCTTGGAAGAAAGATTGGGCAATCTACTTCTGTAGTGATACTGCCTTGGAAACTCAATGAGGGGTCGCTATGAGTCAGGTCCAACTCAATGGAACATAACAACAACAACAACAACATGTCTTATATGCGAAGGATCAAAAAGGTCCATTGCTGTCCCCACCTCCATTGCATTCTTGTTTCTTGGGCAATATATGTGTGTGTGTGGGTGGGGTTCTATCAGAGTTTCCATCTTCTGCATACACAGATAACCATGGTGATGTGTATTTTTCTGCATCACACTCAAGACATCCTGGTACATCAGAGCATGTGTTGCTAGGAAAGCACCTAGCCAACAGTACGTCTTTGTGTTCCTAGGAACTCCACTCTTCTATCAGCTCATGATCTACTGCTCTACTTCTCCTTATAGTGCAGGAGTTGGGGTGGAAAACATAAATTTATTCCTTAAGCACACATCTGGGATAGACTTCCCTCTTCAAGGTTTTATTTTGTATATTTGTATATATATATATGTGTGTGTGTGTGTGTGTGTGTGTGTGTGTGTGTATAGGAGCTCTGGTGGCATGGTGCCTAAAGTATATATATATAAACTGGAATTCATTTTGGCCTAAGAAGCTATATTATTTTTTCTCCAGAATAGCCAGTTATCCTAATAAGCTTTGAGAATGACAAGGATTACAAATTGGAGTCCATCAAAGATTACCAGGGATGTCAGAACTGGAAAAGGAACTATTTGGCTTGACCAGGGATAGGGGAACAACTTGTTGGTAAGCATATTATTTTATATAAAGCTGGTCATGACATACATATATCAGTTTCAATGTAGTAGTTACCTCTGCTGAAGGAGAAAGGGAAATTGGACAGAATGTTACAAGAAAGCCTTCACTTTGTGTGAAAAGTTTTATTTCTTTATAAGAGAATTATTTGATGCAAATATAGAAAAATGCTACCCTAACACTGCTTGCATATGGGTTACCAGTTATCACTGAGTGAATTCTAACTCATGATGACACGGTGTCAGAGTAGAACTCTGCTCCATAAGGTTTTCAATGGCTGATTTTCAGAAATAGATTGTTAGCCTTTTTTGAATTCTGAGGTGTCTCTGGATGTATTCATATCTCCACCCTTTTGGTTAGCAGCTGAATGCCTTAACTGTTACACTATCAGAGCCCCTAATTTTTTTTTTTTTCAATAGGCGTGTCAAACTGTTGGCTCAATTTACTACTTCCTCTCTCTTAAAGCCATCTGCACATGAACTGTCCTTGCCTATCTTTATTTTGGGGAGTAATTTTTCATCAGCTGAATTTGCTTTGATTCTCATTTTCTCTTTCTATTTAGAGTAATTTTGTGTAGACAAAGATTGATTGCATTTCTACATTTCTGTGGACTGAGCTGGAGAGCTGGAGTAAAGATTTCTGGTTCAAAGGCGCCCTCTTCAGTCAGAAAACTATGATTGCTTTAAAGAATAACGGTGATAAGCGGCTATAATAAGTTTGTATGTACTCTGGTTTTTAAAATATTCTTTAAACTTGCAGAATTCTAATAAATTTAGGATTTATACATAGAAAGAAATTTCCCTTCTTGCTTCTATTGTCTTTTGCTGTGCCTTTTACAAATGGTATTACTCCCTTCCTTCTCCTTTTTTTTTTACCCTATCTTCTCTCAAAGAGTTTCATTTCCAAATCTGCCTGCCTTATTATGGTAAAAGGGTAAATTGACTAGAAGCATATCATACCTCAAAAATTATATATACCCGTTGCCATTGAGTTGATTCTGACTCATGGCAACTCATGTTTATCAGAAAAGAACTGGCTGATTTTTTAGAGGTAGATTTCTAGTCCCTTCTTCCAGATTGCCTCTGGGTGGACTTGAACCACTAACCTTCCTGTTAATAGCCAAGCACATTAACTGCTTATATTCAAAGAAAAAATGATAAAAATTAGAAAGTAAGTGGCACAACTGGGACATGTGCTTTGGTTAGTCTGACTCCAGAGTCCTAGCTGCAGAGAGTCATGTAGTGTGGTCTCTTTAAGAGCAACTCCTTTCTTTATCTACATGTTTATTTGAGCCAATCAGTTAATCATCTCAACCAAGATTGAGTGTTAATCAGCCTTCAGGAAAACACCGCACCCAGACTTGGTCAAAGTCTAGTGGGACAAACTTTAACTGTAAATCTAGAATACAACGATTTAAAGGTCTATTGACAGGCAGAAGATCTCTGGTGGCACAATGATTAAGGCATTCATCTGCTAACCAAAAGGTCAGAAGTTCGAATCCACCAGCCACTCTGTGGGAGAAAGATGAGGCAGTTTGCTTATGCGAAGATTTACAGCCTTGGAAACCCTATGGAGCAGTTCTACTCTGTCCTATAGCGTTGCTATGAGTCAGAATTGACTCAATTGCATCGAGTTTGAGTATTGGTAGGCAAAATAATGATCCCCCAAAGATGTCCACATTCTAATTCTAAGAACCTTTGAATATGTGATTTTATATGGCAAATGGGAATTTGCAGATATGATTTAGTTGAGAATATTGAAATGGAAAGGTTACTCTGACTTTTATGATTGGATTCAATGTAATCACAAAGTTCTAAGAAGAAGGATTCAGGAGAGTGAGAAAAGAGATGTAGCAATAGAAGTAAAGCTGAAGGGGAGAGAGAGAGAGAGAGAGAGAAAGAGAATTGAAGATGTTTTCAGTACAACGAATTACTTTCATATGACCTTTCTAGCTGTGGTCTTGTAATGCCAACAAAATGATTGCCTGTGACTATACAAATTGAGTGACATATGGTCTACCAAGGGGATCAGTCAGTTTGTGGTCCTGCTGAGAGCACCATGCCTTGAAATTGACAAGGAGTAGCCTTATGTAAAGGAACCCTGGTGACTAAGGGGTTAAAGTGCTTGGCTGCTAACCAAAAGATTGGCAGTTCTAATCTACCACCTGCTCCATGGGAGAATGATGTGCAAGTCTGCTTCTGTAAAGACTTAAGCCTTGGAAACACAGTTCTACCCTGTCCTATGGGAGCTCTGGTGGCATAGTACCTAAGGCATTTGACTGCTAACCACAAGGCTGGTGGTTCAAACCGAACAGCCAGTGCTTGGAAGGAAGATTGGGCAATCTACTTCCATAGTGATACTGTCTTAGAAACCCAAGGAGGGGTCACTATACATCGGATCTGACTCAACAACAGTGAGTTTGGTTTGGTTTGGTTACCCTGTCCTATAGGATTGCTATGTATTGGAATCAACTCAACAACAGTGGGTTTTTTTTTTTTTTTTTTTTTTTTAGTTGTAGACTTATATAAGGGCCAATCCCACAGAGATGTGAAGGGACCTCATTACTATCAAAAAGAATCCAGAGTGGGGTATATCCTTTGGACCTGGTGTTACTGTGTTAAAAACCTCATAGACATAGAAGAGAAAGCTGTAACACTTTAAGATGGTGCAAAATGGCAAGAGACAGCAGTGTTGGGCTTTCCAGCCCACAGAGTAAGAACTGAGCACCTTTGGGCAAGAGCTTGCTAAGGGAGCAAAAAGAGTTATAACACTTGCCCATATAGGGCAGAGACCTGAGTGTGTCCCGTGTGGAGTTGGCTCAGAGGATTCTGTGCAGAGGTCTTTGTGCAGCAGTATGAAGTCAGGTGCTTCTGACCAGGAGGCTGGCCAGTGGAGTGAAAAGAGCTGTAGCTCTTGCTTGTGCAGGGCAAGAGAGGCCTGAGTGTATCCTGTGCAGAGGCTGCACCCCAAACTCTTGGACAGCATGGGTCTGGGTAACATAGCAGCAGAGGCCACCGAGGCCCAGCACCACAGCAGAAGCTTTAGGAGCCATGAAGATCCCCTGAGCAGT
This sequence comes from Orycteropus afer afer, assembly GCF_000298275.1. Taxonomy (NCBI): domain Eukaryota; kingdom Metazoa; phylum Chordata; class Mammalia; order Tubulidentata; family Orycteropodidae; genus Orycteropus; species Orycteropus afer. The sequence continues at coordinate 87,574 of NW_006921676.1, read as the reverse complement.
ATGATGGTAGCCAGAGGCAGCAGTGATCAGTAGACAGCATCTGACATTTGACCTGAACCACAGTACACCTGCTCAGAGACATAAGAATGGACATGTGTAATTTGAGGAAGAGTTAGTTGTTCTCCTTTTTGGGATGTCATTGTCATTTTTTACCATTTGTTTTCCATGAATAATAATAATGGCTTTTACTTTACCATCACTGTGTAACTGTCTCCTGTATACTGTTCAATCACAGATGAACATTGTGCCCATGGAATGGTTGATACCAGTGAGAATACATGCCTCGCTCCTAGCAGTCTTGTGACTGGGTGGATGTTTGAAGCACAGCCTGTCTGTGTGTGCGGTGCAAATAGATGGAGCATATAGTGTGACACAGATGGCTTTGAAGATAGAAGAAGTGGCCATGAGCCAAGAAATGCACATGGTTTCTAGAAGCTGGAAAAGAAAATGGCTTTTCTCCTAGACCCTCCAGAAGGAATGCAGAAGTGCTTGATTTTAGAATTTCTGTACTCTAGAAAGGAGCTCTGGCAGCACAGTAGTTAAGACGTTCAGCTGCTAACCAAAAGGTCAGTGGCTCAAACACACCAGCTGGTCTGTGGGAGAAAGATGAGACACACTGCTTCCTTAAAGATTCGCTGCTTTGGAAAACCTATGGGGCAGTTCTACCGGCCATATAGGGTAACTATGGGTCGGAATTGACTCGATGGCAGAGGGTGGGACCTCTAGAAATGAAGAGCCCTAGTAGGAGCTCTGGTAGCATAGTGCTTAAGGCACTTGGCTGCTAACCAGAAAGCTGGCAGTTCAAACCCACCAGCCACTCCTCGGAAGGAAGATGGGGCAATCTACTTCCGTAGTGATACCTTTGGTCAAGAGCTTGCTGAGGGAGCAAAAAGAGTTATAACACTTGCCCATATAGGAAACCCAAGGAGGGGTCACTATTAGTTGGGTCCGACTCGACGGCACATAACAACAACAGTGTCTCAGTGATTAAAGTTCTCATCTGCTAACTGAAAGGTTGGTGGTTTGAACTCACCAACTGCTCCACAGGAGAAAGATGAGGCAGTCTGCTTTCATAAAGATTACAGCCTTGGGAGCCCTATGGAAGTTCTAGTCTGTCCTACAGGATTGCTATGAGTCAGTATTGACTTGATGACTATGGTAAGTAAGATAAATTTGTGTTGTTTTAAGCCACTAAGTTTGTTACAATAGCAATGGGAAACACTTCATGAGTTTTTTAGAAGCTGACAACAGTTTTACTCTTTTATGATCAGGAACTAAAGCCTAACATTGAAACTATTTAAATCTACCCTCCCTCAGCCTTTCTCACACCCTAACTGTGAGAAGGTGACATGTGGTGAATTGCTTGATGTGGCCCTTCTAGCCATTGTCCTCCATTCTGTGATGTTTTGTAAATTCCATTATCCATGCCTGTTTGGGGTGGTGTGGTAGTTAAGGTCAAGTGTCAACTTGTCTGGGCAGCTGGTAGTAACCATTCCCTGTAATGACTGGCATTCGGCTTTGTGGTGGGATTTGCCTTGACCTGCTGATTGTTAAAGCCATCCACTTGGGTTATTTCTGTTGGAGCAACACAGGTGGAATGTATCTTGAGTCTTGCCTTGCTGGAGGGTATGATTCAAATCACCACCTTTAGCTTCCTTGAGGGTATACCTACAAATCTCCTGGGAAGGTTCACCCTCCTCTTGCTCTGGTTCTGTGTTTTGGCTCATCCTCATCTCACTCCCGGGTTTGGGACAGAGGCCGTTATCTGATCGGCTGATCAAGGTTCATCAAACCCCGAGAATGGGGAGGATCTTTCAGACCCACTCACGGACCTGGGACTTGCCAGCCTGCCAGTCTCCACCACTACTACATGAGATGATCCCTTGGGTGTTTGTGAGTTCTGTGAGGCGTTACAGGGAAATACAGAACCTTAAGATGGGGGAAATTACTGGGAGGACGAGGAGGAGTTGTTAATGTCTGAAATGATGGAGAGGTACAGTAGTTTGGACATTTGGGACATCTTTAACCTCTGCCTCATGGGGACTGGCTTTGTGCTGACCTTTCTGAGAGAGATTGTTCAAGCAGGAAAAGGCTGAGAACTTGAAATGCAGAAAGAGGCAAGGGCCACTCTGGTAAATTCTGGAGCCAGCAGAGTCTGTGGAGTGATCACAGTGAAAATGGACTAGGGAAAGATGAGAGCTATGTCCTGAGGCTGCAGTACAAAGACCAAGTTCAATGATCTGGTTAAGGTTGGTACAGAGTCAGAATCTGGATTGTTGAGAGATACGCCCAAAGGAGGTGAGTGGGGGCAAGTAGGAATGTCTTTGAGTAATTGCTTATAGCTTATGGTAAGGACTATACAAGGTGGGCCAACAGGACCAGAAGGAGGTAGTCTCCAGACATGGGTCATTCCTTCAGGAGCAGTGCCAGGCTCTCCCAGTTCTTTGTAGCTCCAAGTTCCCATCTCATCCTCCCCCAACAGATTAAAATTCATCTTTTTTCTAACCATGAAGTTTTTGGTTTTTTTTTTTTAATTTTTCTTTTTTTCTAATTGGCTACTTGGGTTCTGTCCATAGCCATTTAAAAAATGTGAGTCAACAGTTTAAAACTGAATTATTCAAAGCTTAATTGATTATGTCTCTTAGTGTCTACCTTGGACAAGAGTCTCTCAGATTGTAGCAAAGGCTATTGTATGAAAAATCCAACTTCCAATATTCAAATTCTTGAATAATCGGTTTCTTCCAGTGCACTACAGCTCTCTCTCTCTCTCTCTTGAATCTATCTCATGGTTAGAATGTACTGATGTGAGATCTGTTTTAGGTTGCCATGAAGTCTGAAAGAAGCCATGACTCTGCTATTTTCTTATTGTATTAGTGCAAGAATAGTGCAAAAGAGTGTGTGATGGTCCTGGTGGTACACATAATGGTTGGGGGTCCTTTGCTTGAACATCATCGTAATGTTCATATGCAGTTTCAGGTATTCAGGTCTTCACTTCCTCATTTGGTACCTAATTGATTTGCATTTAATTTATTTCTTCATCAGTAGGTGCCATATTGTTTCTCAGTTATTTTATTGTTGTCAATACTGACAACACAACCTATTGTGCTAATTAAAAAAAAAAAACTGATATGGACAGAAATGCCATTGTTATTTTAAAGATTTACACAATAAATGACAGTTGTCCAATTACAGTTCAATGTAATAAACATCTACTGGGCAATTACCATGGGTCAAATACATTTTAAGTTCTTGGATATCATCAGTGTTCCCCAAAAAAGGGACAAAAATCACTGTGTTTGGACCTTAAATTTTCATGGAGAGAGACAGACAATAAGCAGTAAACAAAGTGAATAAAGAAATTATATAGCATTATATAGGAAGTTACAAGGTGTTTATTTGGAAAAGGGAAATCAGGAGTGCCAGGCAGAGAGGTGCAGGTTGCTGGTTTAAATAGAGTGGCCAGGGAGGTCTCTCTGAGAAGATAAGATCTGACAGAGACTTGACCAGGAGGAATGGAGGAAGGGCTGTGGTTCTATGGCAGGCTCCCAAATTACTCTGCTAATGAAGTGTCAGTGAGCTTCATTTCCAGCCATTCACCTGGGGCAGAATATAGTGAATTCATCTCCTTCTAAAATATATATTTCTAAATGATTTCCACCTGTATCTCTGTGCTGGTATTATTTTATAGATCTTACAGACCCATTGCCGTTGAAACAATTCTGACTCATAGTGCCCTACAGGACAAAGTAGAACTGCCCTATAGAGTTTTCAAGGCTGTATATCTTTATGGAAGCAGACTGCCACATCTTTCTCCTGCCAAGAAACTGGTGGGTTTGAACTGCCAAACTTTCAGTTTAACCACCATGCCACCAGGGCCCCTTAGTTCTTACAGAGATTCACAAAAATCCCTTATGGTGAATTAGGCTAGCTCCCAGATAATCACACCTTTTAATTCAGTTTGGAGAAGTCTCCCATAAACTGGGATGGCTAAGGTTAAATTTGTGTACCCACCCACTGCATAAGATACAAAGGTAATGTAGATTTTAGAGTTCATTCATGAACTTGTGGCAAAAGAAGCAAGATTTTTAAGCCTTCTTCATTTTTTCCCTCAGAGTACAGCCTGTTGGAAGTATTTTCCATGGGAACTCAGACAAAACCTAGTCATCCCTATGAGTAAATCATTCTGGGTAAAATTCTAATATTTGGTCTATTGGGCACATGTGGGAGAACTTGAATATTTCCTTACTTAATAATCTCCATTGGGCATTGAGTGTAGTGTAAGAATAATTTTACTAGAGTTCACTTTCTAGATAGTGTGGCAGATAATTACAGTACACAAAAGACAGAGTATTTTAGAGGAGGTACATATAATGGGAAAAAAAATGTGGCCTCTGGGGGTTCTTGAGAGAAAGTGTTTGAATTTAATAGAATGACTATGAAGACCTCACTGAAATCAGTATAGACTTGAATGAAATGAGGAGTAAGTCATGAGGAATGAGTCTGAAGGAAGAACATGCTGGGCAGAGAGAAAAGCCAGGACAAAGTCCCTGTGGTGGGAATGTGTTAGGTGAGTTCAAGGAATGGTGGGGAGGGTACTGGAACTGCAGTGAAGCGAGAGAGAGAGAGAGAGAGAGAGAGAGAGAGAGAGAGAGAGAGGATGAAGTCAGAAAAGCAAATGGGAGCTGTTGGTGTAGGGCTTTAGAGGCCATTACACTCTCAAATATAATAAATTATTGGCCCTTACTCTGAATAGATTGAGAAAATTTGCAGAGATTTTATCAGCAGAGTGACATGTTTGGCTGAACATTTTAAAAAATCATATGATAACCTGTTTGAAAACAAAACAAAGCAAACAAAAAACAAACTGGGCTATGGTCAAGAGTAGAAGAAGGAAGAATAGTTTAGGATGCTATTGAAATAATCTAGGCAAGAAATGCTGGTTGTTCAGATGAGGATGGTAACAGTAGAATTGGTGAGAACTGGTCATATTCTGGATATGTTTGGAAGGTAGAGCCAAGTGCTTTTTTTTTTTTTTTTTTAATATATTAGATATGGTGGGTAAAAGAGAGAAAGAGGAATAGAAGATAACTTAATATTTGCCTGAGGAACTGAAAGGATGGAGTTGCTATTAACTGAGATGAGAAGATTGTGGGTGGATCAATTTTGGGGATGAAATTAGTAATTTGCAGCTGGATTTTTTCAGTTTGAAATGTATATTAGACATGCAAGTAGAGATAGAGAGTGGTACTCAGATTTACAACTCAGAGATTCAGAGCTGAGATCCAAGGTGGAGATATAAATGTGGGAAGATGGCAGCATGCAGAAGGAATTTAAACCCACAAGATGAAATGAGATCATCCAAGAAGTGAGGTAGAGAAACAAGAGATAGTGTTCTGGTTATCTGCTGCCACTCTGACAAGAATATAGACCACAAATGGGATGGCTTTAACAAACAGGAGTTTATTCTTACAATTTGGAGGCTTTAAGTCTAAGTTCAAAGTGCAAGGCTCTAGGGGCTGGGTGAAAGCCCCTCAACCTTGGGCTTCAGCTCTGCCTCCTTCTCCCAGCACACTGAAGCTGGAGACTTTTCTTCACTCGGCTGCTGGCTGCTGAGGCTGACAAACCCACAGCTGACAAGTAAAAATGCACAGTCCTGATGTTACCAAACCACACAGCAGGCCATTAATTCAAGTCCACTGAAAGTCCCAAGGTTGCCAGAGCATGGCAGGCTGATGAACATGGCTACATGCAGGGTTCAAGCATGCCATACACTAGAGACTATGATCAACGCTGCTTCTTATATATGGGAAGCAGACCACCTATCCCAAAGCAGCTACTCAGCTGCTCATGCTCACAGTAGATTCCACCATGGAGTTGATTGCCAGTCTCATCATGGAGAATAACTGCATTCAGTTGCCCAGCCACTCAACCAGGCCCAGCCAAGTCGACACACAAACTTAACTACCACAGATAGAAATAAGGAGAAATGTAAATACTGTAACAATATATAACGGTTTGTTTTTCTCCCTCTTCATAATTTTTCTTTCTTCTTTTTTTTTTACACTCTCCGCTTCATAGACATACCTACTAGTTCAGCCTGTCCACACATCTGTTCACCCATCTATCCACCTATATACCCATGTTTGTCTTCACTGACAACACAGTACTGTATGTGCAAAAGGGTTCATTTTTCTCTTAATAGGTCACTTAAAAATTTTCCTTCCCACATTCTTCTAATGATTTTATATGCCATTAAAAAAAAAAAACATTAGATATGATGAAAGACAAGAAGATATCCATTCAAGAAGTTCAATAAACCCCAAACAGGATAAACCCCAAAAGAAAATTACTGAGACATATCATAATCAAACTCACCAAAACCAAAGACAAAGAAAGCATTCTGAAACATCATGGGAAAAAAGAAAAGTTACCTACAAAGGGCAACCAATAAGATTCAGCTCTGATTTCTTGGCAAAAGCCAGTCAGGTGAGAAGACAATGGGATGATATATATAAAACCTTGAAAGAAAAAAAAAATTGCCAACCAAGAGTTTTATACACAGCAAAATTGTCTCTCAAATATGAGACATTTCCAGATAAGCAGAATTAAGGGAATTTTTTAAAACCTTATCACCCTTACAAGAGATGCTAAAGGGAGTCATTCAGACAGACAACCAACTACAGTGGACAGCAACTGATAATTAACACACATGATGACATAATCTAGAAACAAACCCAGATAAAGAAGTATCTGATGTAAAATAAGCTTACAAGACTATAAATAGGGAATCAGAGACATCAGTTGGTAGATGAGGATGACTACAAACCAAAAAGAGGGAAAAAAATAGTGTAGGTACAGAACTTCTACATGGTGAGGAAGTCAAGACAATTGCAAGATAGAACACACTGTTCTAAACTTGGGAAGAAAAGTATAAATCACAGTGTAGCCTCAAAGAAAAATAATAAACCTTCACATCAGAATAAAAAACAGGAAAGGCACAAATATTGAGCAAATACTAAAAGAGCAATGAAAGAAATGATTAAAAAATATCATAAGAAAAATTAACTAAGCACAGAAAATTATATGGAACAAAGAAATCAGCAACATCAAAAAAATAAATAACAAAATGTCAGCAACAAATGCATACTTGCTGATAATTACACTGACTGTAAATGGATTAAATGCACCACTCAGGAGATGGAGAGTTGCAGACTGGATAAGAAAACATGACCCATCAATGTGCTGTCTGCAAGAGACTCATCTTCGACACAGAGACAAAAATAAACTATATATCAAAGGTTAGAAAAAGATATATCAAGCAAATGACAACCATAAAAGAGCAGGATTGGCAATATTAATTTCTGTTAAAATCGACTTTAAGACAAAAACCACCATAAGAGACAAGGAAGGACATTATATAATGATTAAAGGATCAATTGAACAAGAAGATATAACCATAATAAATATCTATGACCAAATGAAAGAGCCCCAAAATACATAAATCAGACTTTAAAAGAGTTGAAAAGGCAAATAGATGACTTTAGTCATAGTAGGAGACTTTAATACACCACTTTCTGTGAAAGATAGAACAACTAGAAAGAAACTCAACAAAGACACAGAAAAACTAAACAATACAATCAACCAATTTGACCTTATAGATATCTACAGAGTACTTCATCCAACAACAGCACAATGTACATTCTTTTGCCACACACATGAAACATTCTCCAGGATAGACCATATGTTAGGCCACAAAGCAAGCCTCAATAATTTAAAAAAAAACATTGGAATACTGCAAAGCATCTAGATCACATGCTATAAAATTAGAAATCAACACTAGGAAGAGCAATGGAAAAAGAGGAAATTCATGGAAGCTGAATAACACCTTCCTTAAGAATGGCTGGGTAATAGAAGAAATAAAAAAGGAAGTTAAAAATTTCCTTGAATCAAATGAGAATGAAAATACAACATACTAAAATCTTCAAGACACAACAAAAACAGTAATAAGAAGACAATAAATGCACACAGACACAAAAGAAGAAAGATCCCAAATCAACACCTTAACCCAAGATCTCCAACAATTAGAAAAAGAGCAGCAAAAAAGCCTACAATCACCATAAGAAAAGATAAAGTAAAGATTTGAGCAGAAATAAATGAAACAGAAATTACGAAGCAATAGAAAAAATCAACAAGGCTAGAAGTTGGTTTTTTGAAAAGACTAATAAAATTTACAAACCACTGGAAAACTTACCACAGGAAAAAAAGGAGAAGATGTAAATAACATGAGTAAGAAATTTAATGGGCAACATCACAAGAAAACCAACCTAAATAAAAGTATAACATCATGACACTATGAAGAACTGTACTCCAACAAATTTGAAAACCTAGATGACATAGACCAATCCCTAGAAATACACTAACCTAAACTAACAGAGACTGAGGTAGAAAATTTGAACAGATCCATAACAAAAGAAGAAATTGAATAGATCATAAAAAAATTACCAACAAAAAAAATCCTGTCCAAGACAGTTTCACTGGAGAATTCTACCAAACATTCAGAGAAGAGCTGAACCCAATCCTGCTCAAGCTATTCCAGAACATAGAAAATAATAGAATCCTCCCAAATTCATTTATGAAGCAAACATAACACTGATACAAAAACCAGACAAAGACACCACTAAAAAGGAAAACTACAGACCAATATCCCTCATGAATACAGACTCAAAAATCATCAACAAAATCCTAGCCAATAGACTCCAACCACATATCAAAAAGATAATACATCATGACCAAGTGGCATTCATACCAGGTATGCAAGGACAGTTCAATATTAGAAAAACAACCAACACAATCCATCACATAAGTAAAATAAAGGAAAAGAACCACATGATCATATCAATAGATGCAGAAAAGGCATTTGATGAAATCCAACACCCCTTCCTGATCAAAACTTTCAGAAGAATAGGAATAGAAGGGAAATTCCTCAGCCTAATAAAAGGCATATATACAAAACCAACAGCCAACATTATTCTTAATGGACAGAGACTGAAACCATTTCCTTTGTGAGTGGGAACCAGACAAGGATGCCCTATATCTCCACTATTACTCAACATTATTTTGGAAGTCCTAGCCAGGGCAATAAGGCAAGCAAGGGAAATTAAAGGCATCCAAATTGATAAGGAAGAAGTCAAACTATCCCCATTTGCAGTTGATATGATCCTATACATAGACAAGACTCAGCAAGAAAACTACTGGAACTAGTTGAGAGATTTAGCATAGTGACAGGATACAAGATCAACATACAAAAATCAGTTGGATTACTCTATACCAGCAAGGAGATTGCTGAAAAGGAAATAAGGAAATAAGTACCATTTGCAATAGCTATCAAAAAAATAAAATACTTGGGAATAAATCTTAGGGACACAAAAGACCTATACAAAGAAAACCACAAAACACTACTTCAAGAGACTATCAGAGATCTACATAAATGGAAGAACATACCTTGCTCATGGATAGGAAGATTGAACATTGTGAAAATGTCAATACTGCACAAAGCAATCTACACATGCAATACAATCCCAATCCAGATTGCATCAACATTGTTTAAGGATATGGAAAAGCCAATCACTGATTTTATGTGGAAAGGAAAGAGACCATGGATAAGCAAAGCATTACTGAAGAAGAACAAAGTAGGAGGCCTCACACTACTGGATTTCAAAACCTACTACACAGCCACAGTAGTTAAAACAGCCTGGTATTGGCACATAGACCAATGGGACAGAAATGAGAAACCAGAAATAGATCCATCCACTTATGGTCAGTTGATCTTTGACAAAGGGCCAAAATCCATAAAATGAGGAAGACATACACTTTCACAAATGGTGCCAGAAAACTGGATATCCATTTGCAAAAAAATGAAACAAGATCCATACCTCACACCATACACAAACTTAACTCCAGATGGATCAAAGACTTAAACGTGAAACCTAACACTATAGAGTTTATCAAAGAAGAAATAGGGGCAAATTTAGGGTCCATAAGGTATGGCATAAAGAGACTATCAAGTAAAACTCAAAATGCACAAACTGCCGAAGATAAACTAGATGATGGGGACTTTCTAAAAATTAAATTTTTGTGATATTGCCTCAGAAACCCAAGGAAAGGTCGCTATGAGTCGGGTCTGACTCGATGGGACATAACAACAACAATATCACGTGGAAGTAGATTGCCCAACCTTCTTTCTGAGGAGTGGCTGGTGGGTTGAACCACCAGCCTTCTGGTTAGCAGTCAAGTACCTTAGGCACTATGCCACCAGAGCTCCTCATTAGCCATTGTTATTGTTGTTATGTGCCATCAAGTTGGACTCAACTCATAGCGACCCCTCCTTGGGTTTCCGAGGCAGTATCACTATGGAAGTAGATTG
>NW_006921676.1:76032-77051 GCF_000298275.1 Orycteropus afer afer | reverse complement strand
CTATGGAAGTAGATTGCCCAATCTTCCTTCCGAGGAGTGGCTGGTGGGTTTGAACCACCAGCCTTCTGGTTAGCAGTCAAGTGCCTTAGGCACTAGATGCAAATCAGAACAATGAGTACCTTCTCACCCCAGCAATAATAACAAAGTTCAGCAAGACAGAAAATAACAAATGTTGACAAGGATGTGGAGAGATTGGGCCTTTCATACACTGCTGGTGGGATTGTAAAATGATACAGCTGTGAAATCAGTATGGTGCTTCCTAAAAAGTAGCAAATAGAAATACCACTTGATCCAGCAATCCCAACACTCGGTATATATCCTAAAGAAGTGAGAGCCAGGACACGAATAGATATATGCACACCCATGCTCATCACCGCACTATTCACAACAGTAAAGAGATGGAAACAACCTAGGTGCCTATCAATGGAGGAATGGATAACCAAACTGTAGTGTGTACACATAATGGAATACTATGTGACACTAAAGAATGATGTAGAATCCATTAAATATCACATAACATGGATGAACTTGGAGGACATTATGCTGAGTGCAATATATCAGAAGGACAAATACTATACTAGTCCACTATTGTAAAAGGTCAAGGAAATGTTTATATATGGGAGGAAATTTTCCTTGTTGGTTGCCAGGGATGAGAAAGGGGAGAGGAGGGAAAATTGCTAGATGGGTAAGAGATAAGTATTGATTAGGGTGAAAGGAAAGGCAATATACCAAAAAGGAGTGACCAACACAATAACACTTAGGAAAAGGAAGACACGGAGAGGTACACAAGAGGTGCTAACAACAAAAATAAACACTTCTATATATAAAGTACTGCATTATCAGTAATAGCAAGTATTAATCTATGGGTAGATACATAGGTAGACAGGCTGGATGATCAGGTTGTCCAGGCAAAAGGGCATATACCATGACCATATAGTGCCTAAGGCACTTGACTGCTAACCAGAAGGCTGGTGGTTCAAACCCACCAGCCACTCCTTGGAAGGAAGATGGGGCAATCT
>NW_006921676.1:73467-75232 GCF_000298275.1 Orycteropus afer afer | reverse complement strand
TCCGTAGTGATACTGCCTCGGAAACCCAAGGAGGGGTCGCTATGAGTCGGGGCTGACTGGACGGCACATAACAACAACAACAACAGTGACCCTTCAGGCCTGGAATTGAACTCGGTGTGGCTTTCAGTCAAACAATAAACAGGTGTGTAAGGTGAATATTTATGCCAGGTTGGTACACTCCTCTTAGAAAAATCAATCATGGGGAATCAGAAGCACAGCATTCACACAGGGAGATAGCTCAGAGGGCAGGAATGCATAGGAAAGGACGACATAGGGAAAAGGTAACTACAGGGATGAAGTGGGGATTGTGATCAATGTCTTGAAACAAAATGTGTATGAACTGCTCTAAGGAAAATGAATTTGCTCTGTAAACTTTCACCCAAATCACAATTTTTTTAAAAAAATTAGAATTTCCCTCCCTATTTTTATATTTCTCTATATCTCAGGTGTTCTTCACACCTATCTTCCACCTTTCCAGTATTTTAAAGGTATACTTTAATGTATAAGAAAACAAACAAACAGAATAATACAGAACCAGGTGCCATCAAGTAAGTTCTGACTCATGGTATTTGCATGTGAGTCAGAGTAGAACTGTACTCCATAGGGTTTTCAATGGCTGATTTTAGGAAGAGATTGCCAGGTCTTTCTTCCAAGGCACTACTTGTTGGACTTGAACTGCCAACCTTTGTCTAGCACCTGAGCATTTACTCCACTCAGGATTCCAATGTATAAGAAACACTCCTTTAAGAAGGAAAAGTTTAAAGACACAGACAGCCAAGTGAATGAAAGTAATGAATTCTCATTTACATGTGAAGGTAATTAAGCAAGTTAGAACTAAGTAGTCACAAAGTTATCTGTAAAGATTGTTGGATTTTTTTTTTTTTAATTTTTAAAGCTAATTCCAAATTCTTAATTGTTTTTGAGAATGTGAAAATACCTGGTATTAGTTTAAATTTCAAAGTCAATAATTAATATCAAAAACATGATTGAAACAATGTCAAAATTAATAGAGAAATATAAAAAATATAAGCATTTGAAATGCTCACATAGGTCTTTTACATGTGTACCAGCCTGGTTTCTCAGATGAGAGAAACCACACAGTAGAGTGAACAGGGACATTTAAACTATAGAATTAGGAACTACAGCAGGTGATTGGAGTAATGAGAGATTGGCTAGTAAGAAGTAAAGACAACGCTACAGAATATAGAACAGAAGATAGAAAGATCTACTATGACTGAGCTAGAGCTCTCAGGAAAGAGCATCCCCTGGACTTCCAGTAAGATGGAGGAATAGGCAGACAAGCGACACAGACCCTCTTCACCAAAGAAAAGAAAAACCAACTGACAGAGATACAGAAGATAATCCTGGATCCCTGAGCTTTGAAAGGAACTATACAGAAGTGGATTAGGCACCAACTAGTGGAAAATCCTGAACGAAAACAGTGAGTACAGAGACAGTTGGAGCTGCGACTGTCAGCTACTCTGACGAGACCAATAGCCTGAATATTTCCAAGTGGGGTTGGGACCTGAGAATTGACCTAAAGATCAGTCCTGGTCACCAAGGGCTGCAGGAACAACAGCTCTGGTGGGCTATGACTAGGAAGGGAAACAGCAAGGAGGGAGACAACCTGAGCTGTGGACTTTCTGCTGTCTGGAGGGTGCAGCCATTTTGATTGTTTACTTGTGGCAGCCATTTTGGATATTTAAAATGATTGAGTTGTTGTTGTGTTGTTGTTATGTGCTGTCGAGTCAGACCCTATTCATAG
>NW_006921676.1:70425-71820 GCF_000298275.1 Orycteropus afer afer | reverse complement strand
TCAGATTTCTCCACAGAAACCATGCAGGCAAGAAGACAGTGGGATGGTATATATAAAACACTGAAAGAGAAAAATTTCCAACCAAGAATTATGTACCCAGCAAAATTGTCCCTCAAATATGATGGTGAAATTAGGACATTACCAGATAAGCAGAAATTAAGGGAATTTTTTCAAATCAGACCAACCTTACAAGAGATGCTAAAGGGAGCCCTTTGGACAGAAAAGCAACAATAGCCAACAACAACTGACCATTAACACACATGATGATATAACCCAAAAACCAACCCAGCTATAGAAGCATCCAAAGTAAATAAGCCTACAAGATTGTAAACAGGGAACCAGAGACACCAACCGGCAAATGAGGACAACTACAATCCAAAAAGAGGGAAAAAAATCTGTGTCGTTACAGAACTTCTAGATGGTAGGGAAGTCAAGACAACTACAAGATAGAACTGACTTCCTAAACTGGGAAGAAAACTATAAATCACAGGGTAACCTCAAAGAAAAATGATAAGCCTTCACATCAAAAGAAAAAGGAGGACCACCATAAATATTCTCAAATACTAAAACAATAGCAATGTAGGAAGTGATAACATGATTCATAAACAAAATGAGCCCAGCATGGAAAATTATATGGAACAAAGAAATCAACACAATGAAAAAGCACACGACAAAAAGGACAGCAACAAATTCATTTTTGCTTATAATTACATATCTGGCAAGGGACTTATCTCTAAGATTGATGGGAAACTCCAACAACTCAGCACCAAAGGAATTAACAATCCAATTGAAAAATGGGCAGAAGACATGAATAGACACTTCACCAAGGAGGATATTCAGGTGGTTAGTTAATACATGAAAAGATGCTCACAATCATTGGACATCAGAGAGATGTAAATCAAAACAACAATGAGATATACTGTCTCACCCCAGCACTGATGACAAGGTTCAATGAGACAGAAAATAACAAATGCTTGTGGGGATGTGGAGAGATTGGGACTCTCATACACTGCTTGTGTGACTGTGAAGTGACACAACCACTGTGGAAAGCAATATGGCAATTCCTTAGAAAGTTGGAATTGGAGATAACATTTGACCCAGCAATTCCATTACTAGGTATATATCCTAGAGAGGTGAGAGCCAGGATAGGAACAGATACATGCACGCTCATGTGCATCGCAGCACTATTTGCAATAGCAAAATGATGGAAACAACCTACGTGCCCATCAGTGAAAGAGTGGATGACCAAACTATGGTATATACACATACTAGAATGCTATGTAGCACTAAAGAATAATGTAGAGTCTGCAAAACACCGCATAATATGGATGAACTTGGAGGACATTATGCTGAGTGAAATAAGTCAATCACAGAAGGACAAATATAGTATTAGTT
>NW_006921676.1:34343-70145 GCF_000298275.1 Orycteropus afer afer | reverse complement strand
TGGATTCACCTTCTAGGGTGCTGGGGAAAGTTGTTCACAAGGATATGTTTCACTGGAGATACTCTAGTATAAAACTATCTGAGGGGCAATGCTGAGGAAGATCTTGGCTGCCAGGCACTGCTGGAACCTGAGGCTGGAGAAGCTGCTGGTGCTGCAGAAGCTGGATACCCAGGAAGCCACATGTCCTGCAGGAGCTAGACCTGGAGAAGCTGCCTATGATGGAGGATAGTAGGAGCCTGGTGAGCAACAACCCTGTACCAGGAAACAAAATTTCCTTCCTGCAAATGTCTCACTACTGACAAAGCTGGACAACATGCTAGCTGATAGAGAAAACTTATTTAAAGGGGTGAAGGCCACTTTTGCAGAACAAGTGGAAAGGCAAATTTGAAGCTGACAGGAAATAAATTAATAACTGGCACAATAGGGAACAATTCTTAGGGCTTCATGTAATTTTTAAAGATATTGGCTTTGTCCACAGGAAAAACATTTGAAAAGGCACAATCATAGTTAAGTAACTGAACATTTCAAGTACTATCCCGTATATTCATTACATTTTTATAATCCAAAATATATGTCATTGCCAGATATTTTGGTATAGACTCAAAGTGTTTTTTGCATAATCAAACAGAAAATTCAAGGAATGCTAAATATTACTTTCCTTGAAGTGAGTGATTTTTTTTCCCCCTATGGTAGTGGTGGAAGGCTGGTGGTTTCAAACCCATCAGCCACTCCTCGGAAGGAAGGTGGTGCAATCTACTTCCGTAGTGATACTGCCTCGGAAACCCAAGGAGGGGTCGCTATGAGTCGGGTCTGACTCAACGGCACATAACAACAACAACATGGTAATGGTATAATGACCACAATATTATATACATATTACTCTTTAAAAATTAGAAAATAAAAATCAAATGACAATGTTATTATATGAATCTTGACTTTTTGGGTTGAAAGTATGAGATCGCTGAGGAAAAGGGAGAATTTCCCAGATGGATACTGATGTATGTTACAGGATCTAAGTTCAGAGATGCTGGTGGGCCTCAGAAACAGCCTGAATCTGGGCCTGAGCAAAAGGAAGTCCTGGTGTTTCTTTTCTTTTTTATTCTCTATGATTATCTCTGATACTTTCCTCTCTAACGATAGACTACCCCCACTCCAGTCTTCATGACAGAAAGATGACTATTGTTAAGAGCTTCTAAGTTTATAAGTTAAGAAAATTCAAAAGAGAAAATTTGATTCAGCTTTAATATTTTGTAATTAATTCCAAAATTCTGGAAGATTTTGATGGACTCATCTTGGGTCAGGGTTTGACACCTGTAGCACCTGAAACCAGAGGTCAAGTTTCATGTTCTCAAGAAACATGGTTGCTTTCAAAGATCATGGCAGGCAGGTCCAGGGTGGGGAAATACTTCCCAGATAAAATGGGGGCAAGAGCAGCTGACAGTCAACCCATCTCTTTTGAAGTATTTACTTACCTTACTTCTTATAACTTCCAATTGAATCTTAGTAATCACCAATATATTTGAAGTTCCATGGCCTGTTGATTAAACAGAGGCTTTTTAGTATAAAATGTACAATGAAAATAGAAAGAAGGACAGTGATATTTCAAATGTTAGGAGCACAAATATCTGAGTAACAAGTTTTCTCCAAGAATTATTTGTTTTTGGTTGTCTAATCTTTTTAGAAAAAGCACAAAAATGTTACTATATTTGTATGAGATCAAATCCAATTAATATTTAATTATATGTACAATCCTATCACTGGATATTAAATTACAGATTTTACTGAGATATGTGGAGAATCTTGAAAATGATTAATCATTGAGGTTAAAAAAAATAAATAAACATTAAGTATTGTCCAGAATGAGTCTTCAGATTATGTTACATTTAAGTAAATTCTGACAACTATAATGTGGATACTGATTTATGAAAATAATTTAAATTCTTATGAGATAGGGGATTATTTAAGGAACTCTGGTGGTGTAGTGTTTAAGGCATTTGGCTGCTAACCAAAAGGTTGGTGGTTTGAACCCACCAGCTGCTCTGTGTAGAAAGATGAGGCACTCTGACTCTGTAAAGATTAACAGACTTGGAAACCCAATGGAGGTCACTATGAGTTAGAATCGAGTCTGTGAATTTGGTTTTTTGGTATGAGATTATTTACTGCAAATAACAACTAATATTAAAATACATATGAATCAATCAGATTTAGCTAATAAAAAAAAGAAATATGCATCAATCCAATAATGCAACTTTTCTTACATTTGTCATATTTGTAACAAGTGTTTTCTTTTTGGTTTTACACTTTCCTTGTACAAGTAAGATTAAAAGACTGAAAGAATAAATTTTTGAGTGATGGATCCTGAAATTTAGTAGACTCTCACTCTCAGGTAAAGAATTCTCACTACTCTACATCCTACATGCCTCATATTTCATTCTTACATCTTAGATACTTAAGAGAAAATCTAGCTTTGAGTGGGAGTACAACTCACACCTACTCTTTTCTTTTTTTGCCTGTTTTTTATTTATTTTAATTCTTACCAGATGTTCTGGTTACCTAGTGCTGCTCTGACAAGAATATACCACCAATGGGATGACCTTAACAAACAGGAATTTATTCTTACAGTTTAGAGGCTCTAAGTCCAAGTTCAAAGTACCAGGATCTAGGGGCTGGGTCAAAGCCCCTCAACCTTGGGCTTCAGCTCTGTCTCCTACTCCCAGCCCACTGAAGCCAGAGGCTTTTCTTCACTCAGATGGCTGCTGGCTATTAAGGCTGACAAGCCAAGGTTGACAAGTAAAAAGGCACAGTCCCTACGTTACCAAACCACACAGCAGGCCATTCATTCAAGTCCATTGAAAGTCCCAAGGTTGGCAGAGCATGGCAGGCTGCTGAACAACTACACAGCTATATGCAGGGTCCAAGTGTGCCATAAGGTAGAGACCATTCCCCAAGGTTTTTCTTTATGTACAAGAAGGAGACCATATTCCTAAGGCAGCTACTCAGCTGCTCACAGTAGATTCCACCATGGAGTTGACTACCAGTCTCATAGTGGGGAATACTACCACCAGCTGCCCAGCCACTCAACCAGGCCCAGCCAAGTTGATGCACAAACATAACCACTACACCAGATAAGGCAGACATATGGCCAAAACTCTAATAATGTTCTAATCCAGGCCACCATCATTTCTTTCCTAGTCTATTGCATTACGTCCTATCTTCCTCAGTTTTTACTCTTGTTCTTCTTCAGTTTCCCATACACAAAACCCTTTCATGACTTCCCAGCATACTTAGCGTAAAATCAAAGGTTCCTACCACAGACTCCAGTGCACTATATGATCTGGTTTATGGCTGATTCTCTGACCCATCTCCTATTCTTCCTCTCCTGCTCACCATAATCCAGTCACACTGACTTTCTTGCTGTACTTGAGCTCATCTCCATTCTACTCAGGACTTTGTACTTGCTCCTTCCTCTGACTAGATACCAAAGACTTTATCGAATGAATGAATAAATAAGGTACCTTGTGAAATGTATAAGTTGTCCAAAGCCATTGAAGAGAATGATGACATTTAGTTGATATACATGGATATGACTGTCCTGGGTTGTTAAAATACTAAAGTAGTTTTGTATTTATTGATAAATAGTCACCACCCAAGCCCCCAAGTGCTTTTTCACACCTACTTCTCCAAGAATCCACAGTTTCCACATGATAAAGCAGTCAAGTATTAATACTTTGAACATCAGGGAAATGCAGAAATATAGTAGTATGGCTAGTATGTCAACTGGGTCTTCCAAGAAGTAGATGTCAAGATATGACACAATAATGCATTAGGAGACATATTTGTGAAGGAAAAGGAGAAAGGAGAAGGAATCTGTAGGAAGTCTTCAGACTGTGGTGCAGGTCTGACACCAGTGAGAAGAGGAAAGGGAAGAGTGCATGAGTCTGACTGCTACTCAGGTCTGAGAAAGTCTTGGCTAGGTTAACAAGGAGTCCCTGAGCATAGTTGTCTGTTAGAGGAGTCTTTGCCCTATGGGCCCTGTCGTGCTCTGCTGTGGTTTTGGGTCAGGTTGGAGGTGTGCCCTCTGCATGAACACTGAGATATGTCAATATGTGTGGCAGCTGGAGGTAGTCAACTCTTGAATGGAGGTCTGGGTGGTGCAGTCAGTCAGATGGATTGGTTCCAAACCAGTATCTATTGTTAAATGTCTTGAATTATACTCCCAATAAAAGGGTTTTAAACAGGGGACTGACTTGGTAAGATATTATTTTAAAAGGATTACATTGGCTGTAGTATGAAAAGAGGATCAGAGGCAAACAAGAATGGATTCGGAAAACTAGTGAGAAGGTCATGGCAGAAATAAAGGCAAAATAGTGGTAATTACATTGTTTCAGGAATTTCAATATTAGAAAATGTTTATTAGCCTGTATTTGGGATCGCAGCAGTTTATAGCTGGGAGGGATTTTCAATTGTATCTAGACAGTAGCTAGAGAAATGGTTTAGCTTTGTTCTTTGTACGTGAGATATGAGCAATAGGAAGTAGAGAGGCTGTCTTGAATTGTACACCTTACTTAATAGGATTCTTAATTTAATAAATTTGTAAATTGACCAGTAAATTTGTCATAGTTAATTTTAGCAATTTAACCTACTGGCATTAGATTCTTTTACCTGCTTTCTCACCATATCTTTGCTGCTGCCTCTAGTTGTAGTATATTTTGCTTAAGTCTGTAAATTTTTTGAGCTATGGTTACTTTGGGTTCTGAACTCATTATTGAATTGTTTCAAAATTCAGCTCTGCTGCTTATAATTATGCAGCCAGACTCACTTTCTGTCAAAAGAGAATAATCATCCCAGACTCACAGGCTTGTTTTGAGGATTAAATAAAATAATGAATGTCCAGTGCCTGCACTTTGGAAGTGTGTGTGCTATTATACTATTTTTGTTGTTAATCTTGACCAGGCCTCACTACAGAACAAACCATAGATACTTAGCAACTGGGAGTCAGAAGAGGATAGTAATGAGCTATGTGGGTAGAAATGTACTACAATAGAATAAAACTTGGAAGAAGAGGAGAGAGACTACATATTGTGGAAATAAAGTTCAAAGGGCAAGTTTTGAAGAAATCCTGAGCTGAAACAAGGGGGTAACACATCACTCTGAAGTTGAGACTTAACATTCAGAAAAATTATGCACCAGCAGGTGGTTATGTGGATAAAGGTTTGTTGGTTATGTACCTCGGACAAGGAAATCTCTTTTGTGTCCCTCAACCAAAGATCTTTGCTCCTCTCATGACCAATCAATCTTTTGGGTTCTTGAAACTTTTCTCTCTGGTCATGCTTTGGCAAGAATAAAAACTCCTAGTTACTATACCAGCTCTTGAGGTTTCCTACACTTGGCTACACTGCTGTAAATAATCTCCTTGCAAACAAATCCAATTATCCTAATTTGATTGCATCCTACCATTCTTTCTGGGATCCTGATGGTTTTATATTCCCAGAGGAAATGCTATTGCATCAAATATTTTAGAATAATCCAATGAGAGGTATGCAAGGTCATTACTAATCTTTATAAGACATTATTGAGAGAAATTAAAGAGGCCTGGGAAGATGGCAGAATCTACTATGCTCATGAATTGAAAGACTAAATATTGATAAGACATCAATTCCTCAAAACTTATCTAGATAGTCAACACAATCCAAATAAAAAATCACAGCAGGTGTGTATGTGTGTGTGTGTGTAGGGAGGGCTGCAAACTGATGAGCTGATTCTAAATTTACATAGAAATGAAAATAGCCATGTAAAAGTTGTTCATTATTCAGCAAGGAAATGCAAATTTAAACCACAGTAACAACCGCTACATGCCCGATGGTCTTACATAAATTAAAAACATAAACATTACATAAGCATTTCCAAGGATGGGGAGCAAATGGAATTTTCATATACTCTTCATCAGAGACTATATTTCTGAATTTAACCAATTTACAAAACTGTAAATATTCACTAAACATGAACATATGTGTAGCTCATATTCTAGCAATTCCATTCATATAATCAACAGAAATGCACACACATATTTATCATATATTTATAAGTACATATTTATAAAAACATTCACAACAGCACTATTTGCAGTAGCCAGAAATTGAAAACAAACTACATCTCCATCTACAGTACAAAGGATAAATTTTGTTGTAGCTATAAAATGGAATAAAATAAAGCAATAATAATGAATGAATGAATGAATGCAGTAGTACAGATGGCTCTCAAATAAATTATGTTAAGCAACAGTGTGTTGAAGCCAGATACAAAGTAGTGTATATATATATATATTTTGTTATTCTCTTCTTATGAAGGTCAAAATCAGGTAAGACTAATTTATGTTGTCAGGATTGTGGTTATTTTTGTTGAGATGTATTGATTGAGAGGGGACAGAAAAGATGCTTCTGGCTTGCTGGAAATGTTCTTTGTCTTGATTCTAGTTACATTTCTGTGAGAATTCATTTAGTTGCACACTTAATAATGGTACACTTTTCTTTCTTTTTTTAAGTGACACTTTGAAATATAATTTGGATGTTGGTAACTCAAAAGTAACCACACTCCAATGCTATAAAATTCATAGTTTTAAAGTATACAACTCAGTGGATTTTAGGACATTCTCAGGGTTGGGAAAACATCACCACCATTTAATTCTAGAACATTTTCATCACTTCCAAAAGAAACCCCGTATCTGTTAGCACACAAACTTCCTTACCACTTGTCTGTGGTAACCACTACTTCCCTTTGTGGTGATACAGTTTTCCTAATCTGAATATTGCATATATATAGAATCATACAACATGAGCCTTTTGTAACTGACTACTTTCATTTAGCATAAGTTTTCAAGGTTCATTTATGCTATAGCATGTATTAGTACTTCATTCATCTTTATGGCCAAACATTATTCCATTATACCACATTTTGTTTATCTATTCATCAGTTGATGAATGTTTGGGTTGTTTACACTTTTTAGCTATTGTGAAAAATGCTTATATGAACATTTTTGTACTATTTTTTTGTGTGGACATATATTTGCAATCATCTTGAAGAGGATTGCTAGATCATATGGTATTGTGCTGTTTGATTTTTTGAAGAGCTGCCAATTTTTTTTACCAAAGTGGCTGCATCATTTTACATTCCCACTAGCAGTGCATATGGATTTTACTTTCTTGCATCCTCACAAACATTGGTTATTGTTCATATTTTTGATAATAGGGTGTTTTGGTTACCTAGGTGGGAGCTCTGGTGGCATAGTGCCTAAGGCATTTGACTGCTAACAAGAAGGCTAGTGGTTCAAACCCACAAGCCACTCCCTGGAAGGAAGATTGGGCAATCTACTTCCATAGAGATACTGCCTCAGAAATCAAAGGAGGGGTTGCTATCAGTCAAATCAGCTGGATGGCAGTGAGTTATTTGGTTTGGTTAGTGTTGCTCTAACAGAAATACCACAAATGGATGGCTTTAACAAACTGGAGTTTATTCTCTTCAGCTTAGGAGGCTAGAAGTCTAAATTCAGAGTGCCAAGCTCTAAGGGCTGGGTGAAAACCCTTTACCTTGGACTTCAGCTCTGCCTTTTGCTCTTGGCCCAGTGGAGCTAGAAGTGTCTCTTCACTCAGGCAGCTGCTGGCTGCTGAGGTTAACAAGCCCAAGGTCAACAAGTAAAGTAGCACAGTCCCAATATTACCAAACAACATGGCAGGCCACTAGTTCATATCCAGAGACAGTCCCAGGACTGGCTGAAAACATGGCAGGCTGCTGAATGAAGACTTGCTACATGAGGGTCCAAGTGTGGCAACATCCCTAAAGCAAATACTCAGCTGCTCGTGGCAGATTCCACCATGGAGCTGACTGCCAGTTTCATCAGGGGAATAACTATAACAAGCTGCCCAGACACTCAAAACCAGGCCTGGCCAAGTGGACACATAACCTTAACTACCCCATAGGGTATGAAGTGATATCTTGCTGTGGATATTAATTTCAATTTCCCTATGACTAATGATGTTGAGCATTGTACATTCTATGTACATGTTATGAATCAACCAAAACATTAAAAATAAGCTTTGTTTTTAATCTATTTTAAGAACATGTTGTTGTTGTTATTTGCCGTCGAGTCGACCTCGACTCATAGTGACCCCTCCTTGGGTTTCCTAGGCAGTATCACTACGGAAGTAGGATTGCCCAACCTTCCTTCTGAGGAGTGGCTGGTGGGTTTGAACCGCCAGCCTTCTGGTTAGCAGTCAAGTGCCTTAGGCACTATGCTACCAGAGCTCCTTGTGTGCCACGACAGCCCCAGTGGGGTCCGCATGACATAGTCACCGGCCTGAAGCGATTGTTTCAAGGAAACAGCAGGCTTCCTGGGGTTAAGTGTGCTCTCTCTATCTTTTGGTTTTTTTGTCCTTTAATGATCTTGGTAATTTTAATGGGAATGATTGTTTCTAGTTATAATGAAAAGTTCATGGAGCAGGGAGAACGTAAGAACTTACCTAAGAGTAATTTGGACACAAAAGAACCCTCTGGAAATTTTCCAGAAGAACATTTACCTCCAGTACTGCAAGCAATATTAAAGATGACGCAGACATATTTGTCCGAAGGGGATTTTTTCAATGATTTGGAACAAAGTGAACTCATGCTGGAAAAAACCAAGGACCACCACAACATCTCCAGTGACTGTACAAAAATATGAGAAACCTTGGTGTTTATTAACTAATGAACAAAAGGCAAGTTTAAAAAAGCGGCTCACAGCATTAGTGAAAAGATACAATGCAAATTTCAAAAGTAAATATTTCCAAAGGACAGAAAAAGAGTTTGTTTAGAAAAGGATCCTGACGTAATGGGAAGTCTCAGGGTATACGACAAAAAAAGCCAAAACAATAATTATGATCATTGTTGTAGTACTTAGAATTGTGATGTAATGGGAACTTGTAAACTTACTGTTTTTGATCAGGTACTTTACTTTCTGTGCTTTTGCGTAAACCTGTGCTTGTGAAATTAAGATCAAAAGAAGAACTGGTTATACTATAAAAACATGTAGCTAAAGGCAATAAACGCTCTCAGATACACTCAGCCTTTGAGTTGTTTGTAATCTGTTAGCCAAATCGCGGACTCCCTATTCACCCGAAGTCACCTTCGAAATTAAGTGCGGAGCCCAGTGGCTGTGCTGGTCTGCGGCACTTGTGTATAATATACTATGGTCTTTTCCATTTTCCTACATGCATGTGACCTTATGGGCCCTGCAATGCCTAACATATTTACTCTCTGTCCTTTCCAGAACATTTACTATTTGTCCTTTCCAGAAAAAAATTTACTGGTCCCTGTGTCACACTTAACAATTCAGTGTCACAAAACAACTTGAATTTTATTCTATAAAATTAAACAATATTTCATTAGAATTTACTTGTCATTAAATATCCAACAAAATCATAGAACAGAAATTTGAACACTAGAGGGAGACTTTTTTTTTTTTTTAATTTTCAGACTGTAACAAAGACTGTTCAAAGAGTACATCCATACTAAACTCGAGATAAGAGGTGTTGGTGGTTTAGTGGTAGAATTCTCACCTTCTGTGCAGGAGACCCGGTGTGCTTCCATTCTAGCCAATGGACCTCAAGCGCAGCACCACCCTCTGTCAGTGGGGACTTGTGTGTTGCAGTGATGCCGAGCAGATTTCAGAGGAACTTCCAGATGAAGACAGACTAGGCAGAAAGGTGTGGTGATCTTCTCCTGATAAACCAGCCCTTGGAAACCCTATGGAGCACAATGGTCCAGCCCTGTTGTCCATGGGTTTGCCATGAGCCAGGGACCCCACTCAATGGCAGCTAACAACAATAACAAGCTTGAGATAAATGCAGATTGATGTGATATTAAGTTTTCTAGCACAAGAAGCTCTGGTGGTGTAGTGGTTAAGGCATTCAGCTGCTAACCAAAAGGCTGGTGGTTTCAACCCACCAGCCTCTCTGTGGAAGAAAGATGAGGTAGTCTGCTTTTGTAAAGATTTACAGCCTTGGAAACCCAATGGGAGGTTGCTATGAGTCAGAATCAGCTTGATGGCAGTGAGTTTGCTTTACTTTGGTCTGAGGACAAGAAGTCATAGATGGTATTGGTGATCAAAGTTTTCCTTGAGTTTGGTCTTAGCAGTTACAGTACCAATGGTGTCTTTTTCTAAATGACCTGATGGTGCTGACTCAGACTCCTCTTATGCACCACTTCTGAAACTCTTGCCTTCATCTGTTTCTTGTTCTATTCTGTGTGGCTCTGACTGCCTTTGTGTAGGTACAACCTAAGAGCACCTCACCTCCTGCCTACACTATCCACCTCTTGCCTCCTGTCCCAAAGGCTTCCCTATTGATGCCTATGTGTACAAATCAGACATACAAAGAGTTAATATTCTAACAGGCAAACCACTGCCCATTAAATGTGGGAAACCAGTGGATAAATGAGTCCCCCTTTACCTCCTCTGAGCACTTCCTGACATGTTATTTATGAGAGTTTTTCAGGTGCATTTCCACTGATCATACTACTCATCACATTCAGCAAGGGCCAGTCACATAACACATTATTGTATTACTTCCCTGCCTTCCTTGCTTCACTGACTGTCTCTCACTTCTGTTTCATGAGATTAAACTTCCTAATAAAAATAATAGTTCATAAGGTTTCTATTTGAGGCTTTTCCTTTTAAAAAACCCAGACTAAGGGAGAGAATGAAGAAGAAAAAAAAAGTAACCTTCATAGTTCTGGAATTAAGCTGATTGCTTGGATTTTGGCATTAGGCCATTAGAAATATTTATTAATTTTTTCATATACTTTGGAGTTTTTCCATATATGTTCTGTTTAAAATACATTGAACATTTTAACATAATGGCTTCAGTCAATGAATAAGAAAATGAAGTTAAGAGCAGTGTAATTTGAATGAATTGACTACTCAGCCACTGACTAGAAGGAGGATGAAATGAAAGTTCAGTGATCTATTCTATTGTACATGGTACCACATCCTTGGCAACTTACATAAACTTCCTGTTTTTTTTTTTTCTTTTGTCTGAAAATTGGGAAGAATATTTCCCTTTCATGTTATTATATGGTTTACAAAAGATGAAAGGATTTATGCATAATGATATGAAGATCTCTTAATTTCTTAACAGAAGACACCAATGGTTAATCTCTCCCTTTAACAGTTTTCACTCACTAAATGACTGAATAAGCCACATGGCTGAGAATAATAGTTGATTTCAGAACTGCTGTCAATGGAGCTTTTATTTTGCTGGATGGGATAGCAGGAAGCCAGAAGTGAATTGCTTGGACTATTAGTAGGGAATTTTAGAGTCCTAAAAAGAGTGAGGAGGAAGAAGAAAAGAAATGTAGAGACTGGATGCTAATGAATAATTTAGGGGAACAACAAGAATATCCAGTGTAATTTTTTCTTTAAAAAATTAATTTTGTTGTTGTTCATAAGAATATATACAGTTCAACCATTTATACATGTAAAATTAAATGACATTGATGGCATTCTTTGAGTTGTATGACTATCATCATTCTCCTTTTCTGAGTTGTTCCTCTCACATTCACATGAACTCACTGGCCCCTAAGTTTCCTACCTCATCTTTTGAGTTGCTGTTGTCACTTTTAACCCATAATGATTTTTAATAAAGCATAATACTCCAGGCAGATGTTTTTACTAGTTAATCTAAACTATAGTTTGATGTTAAGAAGATTTCAGGAGATATTTCTGGTTTAAGGTTTAAAGATTATTTCAGGGCCATAGTTTCAGGGATTCATCCTGTCTTCATAGCTCCAGAAAGTCTGGATTTCATGAGAATTTGAAATTCCATTCTACATTTTCCCTGTTTTGATCACAGATTCTTCTGGAGAATCTGTGATCAAAATGTTCAGTAATGGTAGCTGGGCTTATCCAATTCTTCTATTCTTATGGCAAAGAGGCAGCTGTACATGGAACCAATTAGCCACATATTCCATATCTTTTTCCTAGTCCTGATTTTCTTTCTTCCTCTGTTGCTCCAGGTGAATAGAGACCAATTGCTTTGCCTTGAATGGCTGCCTGCAGGCTTTAAAGACGTCAGGCACTACATAGGCACTAGGAAGTAGTACAGAAGCACTAATGTATCATTAGGCCAATTAACTGGGGTGTCTCATAAAACCATGACCTTAAACCTACAAACCAGGGGATAAAATCCCATGAGGTTTTTGGTGTACATAGCAACCTCAGTGGTTATTCTTTTTTGTCACTGTTGTAAATGTATCTATAAGACAACTTTTTCTAATTCATCTTTTTCAGGTGTACAACTTATTGATGGTAATTATAATTGGCTGTGCAACCTTACCCTTAATCATTGTAATTTTCCTATCATCATTAATCCTCCTCCCTTTGCCTCTCCCTCTCATTTCTAGTAACCACTAATACACTTTTTCCTTTTGTTGTCTTTTTATATAAGTGAAATCATACAATATTTGTCCTTTTGTGATTGACTTATTCCACTCAGCAAAATGTCTTCAGGCTTCATCCACATTGTAGTATAAAGACTTCATTTTTCCTATTGGTTGAGTAGTATTCTGTTGTATGTATGTACCACATTTTGTTTATTTGCTCATCTGTTGATGGACATTTAGGTTGTTTCCACTTTTTGGTTATTGGGAATAATGCGCAATGAACATTTATGTACAAATCTCTGAGTTTTTGCTTTCAAGTTTTTAAGGAGCCTTATGGTGCAGAGGTTAAAGTGCTAGGCTGCTAATTGAAAGGTCAGTGGTTTGAATCCACCAGCTGCTCCATGGGAGAAATATGTGGTAGTCTGCTTCAGTAAACATAATAGCCTTGGAAATCCAATGGGACAGTTCTACCCAGTCCTATAGAGTCTTATAGGGACTTACCTCTAAAATTTAGAGAAAACCTCAACACCTCAACAACAAAAAGATTAACAATCCAATTAAAAATGGGCAGAAGACATGAATGGACATTTCACCAAAGAGGATATTCAGGTTGCCAGCAAATACATGAAGAAATGCTCATGATAATTAGCTATCAGAGAGATGCAAATCAAAACAACAATGAGATACCATCTCACCCCAGCACTAATGGCAAAATTCAACAAGACAGAAAATAGCAAATGCTGGCAAAGATGTGGAGAGATTGGGACTTTCATCCACTGCTGGTGGGGCTGTAAAATGATACAACCACTGTGAAAAACAGTACAGCGATTCCTTAAAAAGCAGGAATTAGGAATACCATTTGACCCAGCAATCCCATTACTAGGTATATATCCTAAAGAAGTGAGAGCCAGGACAAGAACAGATATATGCACACACATGTTCATTACAGCACTATTTACAATAGCAAAAAGATGTAAACAACCTACATGCACATCAACAGAAGAATGGATAACCTAAGTGTGGTATATACACACAATGGAATACTATGCAACACTAAAGAATAACATAGAATTTGCAAAATACCACATAACATGGATGAACTTGGAGGCCATTATGCTGAGTGAAATAAGTCAATCAGAGAAGCACAAATATAGTATTAGTTCATTATTGTAAAAAGTCAAGGAAAGGTTTATATATGGAAGGGAACTTTCTTTGTTGGTTACCAGGAGTGGGGGGGGCACTACAAAAATAATGATAACTTTAAAAAAGCATTGACCCATGTCACTTTAGTTTTGTGCATTTCACTGTACATAAATTATATTTATGTAATAAATAAATGCATTAAAATTAATAATTTAATTTAATCCAATAAAATGCATTAAAAAACAAACAAACAAAAAGATTGTAAACAGGGAACCAGAGACATCAATTAGCAAATGAGGACAACTACAAAATAAAAAGAGGGAAAATATAGTGTAGTTACAGAACTTCTAAATGATAAGGAAGTCAAGACAACTGCATGATAGGATGGACTGTTCTAAACTTGGGGAGAAAAGTATAAGTCACAGGGTAACCTCAAAGAAAAATGATGAACCTTCGCATCACAATAAAAAGCAGGACAAGCACAAATATTTAGCAAATACTAAAACAACAGCAATGAAGGAAATGGCAACACAATTCATAAGCAAAATAGCTCAGCACAGAAAATTATATGGAGCAAACAAATCAGCAACACCATGAAAAAACACATAACAAATTGAAAGCAAAAAAGTAATACATGTGAATCATTACACTGAGTATAACTGGATTAAATGCACCAATCAAGATAGGGAGAGTTGCAGACCAGATGAGAAAACATATCCCATCAATATGCTGCTTATAAGAGACACACTTTAGAGACAAAAATAAAAGTTTGGAAATCTGAACCCTATGAATGTATTTTTACTAAGAAGTTTCAAATTTCAACAAGAGATCTGCTCCCCTGAATAACAATGTTGATGGGGAAGTGAGCACACACAGACCACATCTTGTAATGGCAGCCCAGAGTAGCAAATGGCAAATGGCAGTCAAAAAAGAGCAGGAGTATCAATATTAATTTCTGATAAAATTGGCTTTAAGACAAAATCCACCATAAGAGACAAGGAAGGACATTATATAATGATTAAAGGATCAATTGAACAAGAGGACAAACCATAATAAATATCTATGCACCCAATGAAAGAGCCCCAAAATACAGAAAGCAGACTTTAACAGAATTAAAAAGACAAATAGATGACCCCACAGTCATAGTGTTGTTGTTTTTGTTATGTGCCGTCGAGTCAGACCCAACTTATAGTGACCCCTCCTTGGGTTTCCAAGGCAGTATCACTATGAAAGTAGATTGCTCCATCTTCCTTCCGAGGAGTGGCTGGTGGGTTTGAACCACTAGCCTTCTGTTTAGCAGTCAAGTGCCTTAGGCACTACGCTACCAGAGCTCCCACAGTCATAGTAGGAGACTTTAATACATCACTGTCAATGAAAGCTAGAACAACTGGAAAGAAACTCAACAAAGACACAGAAGAACTAACCAATATAATCCACCAACTTGACCTTATAGATATTTATAGAACCCTTCCTCCAACAACAGCACAATATACATTCTTTTCCAGTGCACATGGAACATTCTCCAGGATAGACCATATGTTAGGCCACAAAGTAAGTCTTAATAAATTTAAAAACATTGAAATACTGCAAAGCATCTTCTCAGATCACAATGCTATCAAATTAGAATCAACAATAGAAATGTCAACGGAAAAAGACCAAACATATGGAAACTGAATAACACCCTCCTTAAAAATGACTGGGTAATAGAAGAAATAAAAATATGAAATTAAAAAATTTCTTGAATCAAACAAGAATGGAAACAAAACATACTAAAATTTTTGGGCCACAGCAAAAGCAGTGACCACAGGCCAATTTATAGCAATAAATGTACATATCAAAAAAGAAGAAAGAGCCAAAATCAACACCTTAATTAACATCTCCAACAATTAGATAAAAAGCAGCAAAAAAAGCCTACAGTCACCAGAAGAAAAGAAATAATAGAGATTCAAGCAGAAAGAAATGAAACATAAAAGTAGAAAGACAATGGAAAAAATCAGCAAGACTAGAAGTTGGCTTTTTGAAAAAATTAATAAAATTGACAAATCACTGGCAGATTTAACAAAGGAAAATGAGATAATACAAATAACATGAATAAGAAATGAATTGGGCAACATCACAACAGAACCAACTGAAATAAAAAGGATAACATCAGGATACTATGAAGAACTGTACTCCAACAAATTTGAAAATCTAGAAGAAATGGACAGGTTTCTAGAAACATGCTACTTACCTAAACTGACAGACTGAGGTAGAAGATTTGAACTGATCCATAACAAAAGAAGAAATCAAACAGGTCATAAAAAATTACCAACAACAACAAAAAATCCTGGCCCAGAAGATTTCACTGGAGAATTCTACCAAACTTTCAGAGAAGAATTGACACCAATCTTACTCAAACTATTCCAAAACATAGAAAAGGATGGAATTCTCCCAAATTCATTTTATGTGAAGCAAGCATAAACTTGATACTGAAACCAGGCAAAGACATCACTAAAAAGAAAAACTACAGACGAATGTCCCTCATGAATATAGATACACAAATCTTCAATAAAATCCTAGCCAATAGACTCCAACAACATATCAAAAAATAATACATTATGACCAAGTAAGGTTCATACTAGGTATGCAAGGATGATTCAACATTAGAAATACAATTGTCATCCATCATATACATAAAACAAAAGAAAAGAACCACATGATCATATCAATTGATGCAGAAAAAGCATTTGATAAAATTGAACTCATTCCTGATAAAAACTCTCTGCAAAATAGGAATAGAAGAGACATTCCTCAACATAATAAAGGGCATATATACAAAACCAACAGCCAACATTTTTCTCAATGGAGAGAGACTGAGCCCATTCCTCCTGTGAACAGGAACCAGAAAAGGATGCCCTCTATTACCACTTCTTTCAACATTGTATTGGAAGTCCTAGCCAGGGCCATAAGGCAAGAAAGGGAAATTCAAAGGCATCCAAATCAGTAAGGAAGAAGTAAAACTATCCCTATTTGCAGACGATATCATCCTATACAGAGACAACCCAAGAGACTCAGCAAGAAAACTACTGGAACTAGTTGAAAGATTTAGCATAGTGACAGGATACAAGATCAACATGCAAAAATCAGTTGGATTCCTCTACACCAGCAAAGAGATTGTTGAAAAGGAAATAAGGTAATCAATATCATTTACAATAACTACCAAAAAAAGAAAATACTTGAGAATAAATCTTACCAGGGACACAAAAGACCTGGACAAAGTAAACTACAAAACACTACTTCAAGAAACCATAAGGGATCTACATAAGTGAAAGCATCCCATGCTCATGGATAGGAAGATTGAGCATTATGAAAATGTCAATCCTACCAAAGCAATCTATACATTCAATGCAATCCCAATCCAGATCCCATCAACATTCTTTAAAGATATGGAAAAACCAATCTAACTTTATATGGAAAGGACAGATACCTCAGATAAGCAAAGCACTATTGAAGAAGAACAACGAAGTAGGAAGTCTCACACACCCAGATCTCAAAATCTACTGTACAGACACAGTAGTCAAAACAGCCTGGTATAGGTCCAAGGACAAACACCTAGACCAATGGAATAGAATTAAGAACCCAGAAATAGATCCATTGACCTATGGTCAACTGATCTTTGAGAAAGGGCTGAAATCCATTAAATGGGGGAAGGGATTATCTGTTTAACAAAAGGTGCTGGCAAAACTGGATAGCCATTTGATGAAAAATGAAACAAGATCAGTACCTGACAACATACACAAAAACTAACTCCAGATGAATCAGACTTAAATGTGAAACCTAAAACTCCAAAATAGAGGTAATAATAGAGGCAAATTTAGGAGCCATTATATATGGCATAAATAGAGTATCAAGCATAACCCAAAATGCACAAATAACAGAAGATAAAATAGATGAATGGGACCTTCTAAAAATTAAATTTTTGTGTGCTTTCAAAGACTTCTCTAGAAGAGTAATAAGAGAATCTAAAGACTGGTAAAAAAAATATTTGGCAACAATGTCTGACAAAGGACTTATCTCTGAAATTTATAGAAAACTCCAGCACCTTGACAACAAAAAGACAAACAATCCAATTCAAAAATGGCAAGAACGCATTAATAGACACTTCACTAAAGAGTATATTCAGTCGGCCAACAAACACGTGACGAAATGTTCATGATCATTAGCCATTGCTGTTGTTGTTTTGTGCCGTCAAGTCCAACCCGACTCAGTGACCCCTTCTTGGGTTTCCAAGGAGAGATGCAAATCAAAACAACAATGAGATACCATCTGGTTCCAGCACTAACAGCAAAGTTCAACCAGACAGAAAATAACAAATGCTGGTGAGGATGTGGGGAGACTGAGACTCAAACACTGCTGGTAGGGCTGTGAAATGATACAACCACTGTAGAAAGCAGTATGGAGATTCTTTAAAAAGTTGGAATTAGAAATACCATTTGACCCAGCCATCCCATTACTAGGTATATATCCTAAAGAAGTGAGAGCCAGGACAAGAACATATATGGACAGCCATTTCATCACAGCACTATTTATAATAGCAAAAAGATGAAAACAACCTAGGTGCCCATCAACAGAAGAATGGATGACCAAACCATGGTGCATACAAACAATGGAATACTACTCAACCTTAAGAATAATGTAGAATCTGCAAAACACCACATAATATGGATGAACTTGGAGGCCATTATGCTGAGTGAAATAAGTTAATCACAGAAAGACAAATATTGTATTAGTTCATTATTTTAAAAAGTCAAGGAAAGGTTTACATATGGAAGGAAACTTTCTTTGTTGGTTACCAGGGGTGGGACAAGAGGGAAGGGAACACTTTAGATAGGTAGAGACAAGCATTGATTTGGGTGAAGGCAAGGTCATTGTACCAAATGCGAGCATTCAACACGGTGGCATTGAGGATATGAACCCCTTTGCACATAGAATACTGCATTGTCAGTGATGGCAAACATTGATATACAGGTGGAATAATGGGTGGACAGGTTGAATGATACGGTATATCTAGGCAGTGGGAAGTGTGCCCATGACCATATATAGGGTTGGAAGATGATGTTTTACAAGCATATTTTTATGTTCTGTAAGAATGTTCATATATATAGTGGAGTCAACAAGGGACAAGGTTGTGGTGACTTGTTGGCCATAGCCATCTACCTGGAGAGAGCAAGTAGATGGACCTGTGGGCCTGGAACCATGGTTGCAGGGAACATCAAGCTCACCTGGCATAACATACTACACAAAAACGTTGTCCCACATCCTAATTTGACGAGTAGTGACTGGGATCTTAAAAGCTTGCAAGTAACCATCTAGATGCAATGATGGGTCTCCCCTCGTCCAGAGTGAAGAAGAATGAAGAAAAGCAAAGACACATGGAAACAGGTAGTCCAAGGGACTGGTAGACCCTGTGATCCTCAACCTATATGACCATGAGACCAGAAAAACTAGATGTACCTGGCTACCACTGTCAACCACTCAGAGGAGGATCTATGTAGGAGATCCTGGATAGAGAAGGAGAATAATATGGAACAAAACTCAAAATCATAAATAAAACCAGATTTGCTGGTCTGATAGAACCTGTTGCAACCCCTGAGACTATGGCCCTTAGCTGTCCCTCAGATCTGGAATTGAACTTACTCTTGTGGCTTCCAGCCAAATAAAAGACTGGCATATGAGCTGAACATTTACATCAGATAGATACACTCCTTGGAGAGATCAAACATGGAGAACAGAAGGGCTGTGTATGCACAGAAAGACAGCTGGGGGGGGCGGGCAGGAGTACATGGGAGGGAAGGACACATGAAGAGATAACTATGGGGAGGAAGTAGGAAGGGAGCTGCTTTTTTGTGGGAAATTGTAGTCAATGTCATGAGACAAAATGTGTATGAACTGCTGTATGGAAAATGAATTTTCTATATCTCAATTTGGGAGTAATTGATATCATTGTCATACTGAGCTCTGCAGTCTACAAACTTGTGATAGCTCTCCATTTATTCTGATCATCTTTGATATCTTTCAATAAAGTTTTATAGTTTCTTCTTGAAAGTTTTGATTACTGTTGTACATCATATACCTGTTGTTAGTATTAAGAATGTTACACTTCATGAATGATATTCTTAAAATCTTTGTTAAAGTTCTATAGAAATACAACAGATTTTTTTGTACAGTCTTAGGAATCTTATTGGGAATCTTATTTATTCTAATATTTTACCTATAGGTTCCTTTATATTTTCTATGTAAATAGATTTTTATCATCTGTGGTTATTGGGTGCATTTCTTCCTCTCTGATCTTTTTATTCCTTTTTCTTATCTTATTATGCTATCTAGGATCACCAATAAAATGTGAATAGAAGTGGTTATAGTGAGCTTCTTTTTGACTTCTGCTGCGGTTTAAATGGCATATTTTTCAATTAAGAATGCTGCTTTACTAGTTCATATATATATATATTTATATATATATAAAGTTACCAAGTACCCTTCTACTCCAAAGAAATGTTTTTATTTTTCATTATGAACTGGTTTAAAATTTTATTCCATACTTTTTCTGATTCTGTGGGGATAATGGTATAATCATGGTTTTTCTCCTTTATTCTGTTAATGAGATTGAATTATGGTGGCAGCATTGGGTTCCAGGGTCATTAAACAAGGCATGGCCACTGTTCAAGCAGAACAGAGTTTTAAGTCAGTGGTCCTCAGTGAATTACTTGGTTGTATCCTCTGCTCCCTTAGTTTCTTTGCCTGTTTTGTGCTCCTTGTTCTTTTTCTCTCCTATCAATTTTGTGGGACACCTGATAGCCTTCCAAAACATTCTTCTCATACTTAGAGATATATTTTTTCTTTTTGTTCAATAAAGTTTTTGAAAATTTGGTAAGTGATTGAGATTAGCCCTCTAAACTGAAGATGCAGGGCTAAGTGCATCTGAGTGATTGGCAGGGTGGGGGTAGGGCAGTGGAATCACAATCTCTTCCTAGAGAAACCAAAGAAATGATTTCTATGTTTGTTTAAATTGAATTTCCCACATCTCACAAAGTGGATGTCCAGGTAGACTGGGTTCCCTGGATTACGGATTTCCCTCTATACTTTGATGGTACCGTTTTGTGAGACACTTAAAACCACTTAGAAATCCCAGGCTGAAAAATAAACTGTGGTGAAGAGAAATCTGCTTGCTTTGGTTCCCCAGTGAAATCATTAGGTAAATTCTCATCTCAGTCTGGGAAGATCTGAAATCTGACCAAGAGTCCTGTTTCTGAGCCCTGCTTCTGACTCATTGTACCTCAACAGATCTATGCTATAACTGGTGATCCCAAGCAGTGGAGGTTAAGCATAGCTGTTTGGGTCTGCAGATTAGCAAGGCAATTTGCAGGAACCAGTCTGTGTGAGCCTGCTGGGAGACATGGGCTGAGCCAACTTGATCTATATTTTTCAAACATTTAGATATTTTATGTAGGAACCTCCATTATACTCATATACAAGGCCCTGAAACATTAAGGATGGTACTAGATTCCAGTCAAAGAGACAACCAGAGCACACATTTATAGGTAGATGCCCACCCCAACATCCCTTTATAAACTCTGAGCTGCGATACACTAGATGACTCCATTTTCTCTCATATGCAGAATGTTAGCTTGGTATGCATCAGCCACCAAGTCCCCAGAATCATAACTAGAAAACGCATATGGAGTTTGAATGTTCAATCTGAGACCTCACTGTGTGAGTGCTTCAGATGTGAGTATTTGCCTAGTCAACCAGAAACCCATCTGTTTCTTTTCTCATTTCATCTGCTAAAAATTGCTAAGTCTCCTTGGATGTGCACCCTGATTTCAGGAACTGCTTGGCATGTTGAAAAACTTCTGATCAAATTTCTTAGCATCTTTCTCTAACATCGTGTGGTAAAATAATATTCGATATAGTATATAATTTATTTGAAACAGTTTCTCAAAGTTTAAATCAAAACGTTACCCAGTCAGGATTACTAAGTCCTATTTCACAGCTTTTGCTACCCAGAGAGAGAAAAGTACTTCGGTTTGTTTTTACTGAGAAATCAAACTGATGTGAAAATTAGGTAACAGTGGAAAGGTGAGGGGTTGGGGAAGGGCCGGAAGAGTTTAACTAAGCTAGGATCTCTGGTAGCATAGTGCCTAAGGCACTTGACTGCTAACCAGAAGGTTGGCGGTTCAAACCCACCAGCTGCTCCTCAGAAGGGAGGTTGGGCAATCTACTTCCGTAGTGTTACTGCCTCGGAAACCCAAGGAGGGGTCGCTATGAGTTGGGTCTAACTCGACAGGCAGGGGCTCAGATTTACATACCTTAATGTTTAAATTTACAGGAACCAATGAGTTAAGAACTGTGAGGCAGTCCAAGAGTAAGGTAACGAAGTTGGAGATCATAGTGATGTAGACATGTGCTTCATCTGAAAATATTAAAATTCAGTGTTTGTAATTTTTAATATAGTTTGATAAAATCAAATGCTAACTTACAAACAGAAAAGCATAAAACTGAATGAATTTTCAAAGTGAACACTTCTGTATAACTGGCATCTAGATGCCTAAGGCATTTGACTGCTAACCAGAAGGCTAGTGGTTCAAACCCACAGCTGCTCCTCGGAAGGAAGGTTGGGCAATCTATTTCTGTAGGTATACCGCCTTGGAAATGCAAGGAGAGGTCACTATGAGTCAGAACCAACTCAAAGACAGTGAGTTTGGGTTTTTTGTTTTATGAAAAAAACGAGGAGTGGCTGGTGGATTTGAAGTGCCAGCCTTGTGGTTGGCAGTCCAATGCCTTAGGCACCACACCACCAGAGCTCCTTTACATTATATATAGATAGGTGGATTGATTGAGTTCATTTTTTTTAATTTGTCATTCAGTTAATATTTGGGGGATTCAATCATGTTGTACTTAGTTGTAGTTTTTTTAATGCAGTGTATGAATATATCACAATGTAATTATTCTGTTTATGGACTTGAGGATTATTTTCAGTTATTGTCTACTCTAGATAAAACCAAACCAAACCAAACTCACTGTCATAGATTTGATTCCAACTTATAGCGACCCCCATTGGCTTTCCGAGGCAATGAATCTTTATGGAAGTAGATTGTCCCATCTTTCTTCTGTGGAGCGGCTGGTGGGTTTGAACAGCTAGCCTTTTGGTTAGCAGTCAAATGTCTTAGGCACTGTGCCACCAAACCTTTTCCTTTGTTTTAACTCTGTTCCATATATTTGAGTGTACCTATGTTTGTGTGTGTGTGTGTGTGTGTGTGTGTGTTTTAATTGTGATTTGGGTACAAATTTGCAAAACAGATTCATTTTATTCTCAACAGTTCATGCACTTTTGATTTCATGGCTCTGATTAAATCTCCAACCATAAAAACTCTCCTCCCCTCTCCTCCCTGTGATCACCCCTTCCCTGTGCCCTTCTTATCTATGCATTCCTAATTGTCCAGCTTTCCCTTTATGTGAATGCTGCCTGTGTATTTGGTTAGGAGCACTGTGGTAAGGCATTCATTTCCTAACCAAAGGTTCGAACCAAAAGGTTCTGTGCAAGAAAGATGAGGCAGTCTGCTCCCATAAAGATTTACAGCCTTGGAAACCCTATGGGGGTTGCTGTGGATTCAAATTGACTCAATAGCAGTGAGTTTGGGTATGTATTTATTTATGTTAGGTACATACATAGAACTGAAATATTTGGGCTATAGGGTAGGTGTACGTACTACTTTATGAAACACTGCTAGTTTTCCGTAATGATTGTGTTGATTTATACTCCTCCTAGCAATGTATGGTCTACGGCCATACTGCCCTGAGTGCACCTGATCTCATCTGATCTCAGAAGCTAAGCAGGGTTGGGCCTGGTTCGTACATGGGTAGGAGACCTGGGAATACTGGAGGCTGTAAAAGGGAGCTCTAGTGGCACAGTGCCTAAAGCATTTGACTGCTAACCAGAAGGCTGGAGGTTCAAACCCACCAGCCACTCTTCAGAAGGAAGATTGGGCAATCTACTTCCATAAAGATACCACCTCAGAAACCCAAGGAGGGGTCACTGTGAGTCAGGATCAAGTGGATGGCAGTGAGTTTGGTTTGGTGAACAATGTCTGAGAATTCTGGTTGCTCCATAGATATCAACTCTGTTATTTCCATATTCTTAATTTTCACCTTTCTGGTATGTGGTGAAGATATTTCATGGTATTTAATTTTGCATTTCCCTGAAGATTAATAAAGTTGAGTCCCTTTTCATCTACATATTTACTGGCCATTTGGATATCCTCTTTGGATAAGTGCCTGTTCAAGCTTTTTTGCTTATTTTTATATTGAGGTTTCTGTCTTTTTAATTATATGAGCTTTAAAGAAATTTTTTCTGCATCTGATTCTTTTGTTGAAGATATATATTTCTCATTGCCAAAAGGGCAGGGAGGCCACATCTTCTGACCTCCTCTAACCGTACAAAAGACAGAATCACCATCAATAGCCCAAGGCCTACTACTGCAAGGCCAGACATGCTGGCTCCCTCCAGCCCTTTCACCAACCGTTCCTCCAAAAGCACCCACCACCTCTCTCCTGGGCTTGATAATTCACTGAAGTGGCCACACAGAACACACAGATTATGGTGTTTATCAGGGAAGCACCAGGCTACAATTCAAATTCAGGAAAAAATGCTCCGTCTTTCTCCCCAGCCCGCAGTCTCTCAACAGTCTCTCACAGTCTCTCTCCCAGCAGTGTGTGCCCCTCGGTGTCTCTCTCAGCAATGTGTGTCTCTTGCATCTCTTTCCCAGCAGTGCGTGTCTCGCAGGAGCGCGTCCTTCCTCAGCTAGTACTCAGAGAGAGTTCTACCTCTAGGAGGCCTCCCTTTGAGACAGGCAGAGTGGCCAAACCAACCAATCATGACATCAGAATTCTAACCACCTGAGAGAGAGCAGGAACCTTCCAGAACATTGCTTTGTGTGGCACCCAACAGAAATACCCCAGGTGGATAACTTTTACAATCAGGAGCTCCTCAGTTGCTCACAGCAAATTCCACCACAGAGTTTACAAAGACTTTTGGCTAGAAAAGCCTTACCAGGTAATTTACTACACCGCATTCATATAGTTTACTACTCTGTGACTCACTTAATTGTTTACTCACTTAAGAGTGTCTTTTTATAAGAATGGAATTTAGTAATTTTAATGTAATATAATTTACCAGTTTTTCTTTTATGATTAGTGCTTTTTGTGACTGGTTTTAAAAAAATCTGTACATGTGTTTTCTTCTAAAAGTTTTATGTTTTATTTTCCCATTTAGATATACAATCCATTTGGAATTGATTTTTGTATATAATATGAATTTGTGGAAATAAAATACTTAGCAGTGGGTTTATAACCCATTCTCTTTTCTTAAGGCCCTCCTCCTTTTTTTTTTTTTTTTTTTAAACCTTAATGAGATCTCTGTAAACACCTTGATGGGATTTTGTAATTGGCTGATAAGGTATGGTATGAGCTAGATTTTTATCTAAAAACACTTTAGCAGAACATACTTGATCTCATTAGATAGATTTTTAAAAGTAAACCTGTAATTTATGGGTGTACAGGTTGCCTCTGTACTTGACAAAAAAGTAAGTCATTAGGCTTCCTGGATGTGTGACTAAACCCTTTGTCATAGAATAGATTCCTAGTCATAGCAACCTTTTAAGAAAGTAACACAGCTCCATAGGGTTTCTAAAGGTGTAAATCTTCACAAAAGCATACTGCCACATCTTTCTCTCATGAAGCAACTGGTAGGTTCAAACTACCAACCTTTCTGTTAGCAGCTGAGTGCTTATTCACTACACCACCAGGGTCCCATGTTACTAATGAGATATTAAAACTTGGTGACCCTGAAACTAAGCATCTTGCTTGAGCTAGTTTGTGCTCCACAGAGAGTTATCACTTTTCTGTCACTCCAAAATCAACATGCTTCCCAGCATAAAGAAGGGAATTTTTCAGATGCTTCTTCTGATGTTTGGGACCTGCCAGATACTAGAGCTGTGTTGGTGGCCATTGTTTTTTCCTTTTATCCTTTAGTAGTTCTAATTAGAACTCAGTGTTGTGAAACATTTGTACTTTGTGTGAATCTGTTTGACAATTCAATCCTTTGTACTAGGGTATATGAAGGTCAAGATTCATTATTTCCCATATAAATATCCAACTGACTCAGCCACTGTGAAGGCCCTGAGGGGACTGTGTGCTTGGCACATTTGAGAAACAATGAAGACACCAATGTGGCAGAAGCAGAAAGGGTGAGTGGATGGTGGCAGGGGATGGAGTGGAGAAGAGTATTTACTGACAGCAGCTCCGTGGTTGTATGGACCATGTCCAGCGTTGTAGACTGTTGTATGAAATTAGCATTTACTCTGTGTTTATGCGCCACTGCAGGGATGTGAGCACAAGAGTAAGTAAATCTCTCTTGCTGTTGTATTCAGAACAAACTGAATAAGGTCAAGAGTAGAGGAGCATGGAGACTACTCGGAAAGCTTTTGCAGTAATCCAGACAAGATATGATGGTGGCTGAGGTGATGGTAGTGAAGGTGGTAAGATATGTTCAAATTCTGGATCTATTTTGAAGGTAGAACCTGCTGGATTTCCTGTAGAGTTCAAGAGAACAAAAAGTCAAGGATTTTGACCTGACCATCTGTGGTAGTTAAGGTTGTTGTCAACTTGGCTGAGCCTGGTTGAATGGCTGGGCATCTGGATGTAGTTATTACCCATGGTGAAAATGGTAATTAATTCCATGGTGGAATCTACCGGAGCAGCTGAGTAGCTGCTTTAGGGATGTGGGCTGCTTACAGTGTATATAAGAAGCAACTTTGAGGAAGCTCTCCAGCATATGGCACGCTTGAACCCTGCATGTAGCTGAATCATTGTTCAGCAGCCTGCCATGTTGCTCTGCCGATCTTGGGACATCTTCAGGACTTGAATCAATGGCCTGCTGTGTAGTTTGGTACTATTGGAACTATGCCATTTTTTGTCGACCTTGCGCTTGTCACCCTCAGCAGCCAGCAGCTGCTTAGCTGCCTGAGTGAGGAAAAGCCTCCAGCTTCAGTGGACCAGGAGCAAGAGGCAGAGCTAAAGCCCACGGTCGAGGGATTTTCACCCAGCCCCTAGAGCCTAGCACTTTGAACTCAGACTTTGGGCCTCCAAAACTGTAGGAGAATAAACTCCTGTTTTTTAAAGCCATCCCAGTTGTGGTATCTTTTGTTAGAGCAGCACTAGGTAACCAAAACACCATCCATTTAAAGAAGGAGTATTGTGAGTTAGGGTCATGGGAGTCAAGCCAGACTGCCTAAGTTTGATTCTTTATTTTGCTATTTATTTCATATGGCCTTAGGCTGTTTTTTTAACTTCTCTTTGCTTCAGTTTCCTTATCAATAAAATAGAGTTAATAATACCATCTATTTATAGTGTTTTTGGAGGAGGCATGGTGGCACAAAGGTTAAGTACTTTGCTGCTAACCAAAAGGTTGGAGGTTTGAAACCACCTAGCAGCTCTGTGGGAGAAAGGCCTGATGATCCACTTCTCTACAGATTGCAGCTAGAAAACCTTATGCAACAGCACCGCTCTGCCACACAGGGTCACTAAGAGTTGGAATTGACTCAATGGCACCTAATAATAACAACATAGTGTGACTGTATAGATTTAATTAGTTCATATATGTAAAGTACTTAGAACATATTATAAACACTGCAAAAATGTTTATATTTATTGTTTCCTGAGATGGGAAGGACTGCCCAGGAGTCTTCTGGAGAAAAATTACTATGTAATTGTGCTTCTCAGTATAGCTGTTTATTTACAGGGACCTCTGGTGGCATAGTGCCTAACATTTGACTGCTAACCAGAAGGCTGGTGGTTCAAACCCGCCGGTCACTCCTTGGAAGGACGATTGGGCAATCTACTTTCATAGTGATACTGCCTCGGAAACCCAAGGAGGGGTCGCTATGAGTTGGATCTGACTTGACAGCAGTGAGTTTGGTTTGAGTTATTTATTTACATGTATTTCAGTCACCTACATACCTGTGAGTCCCTTGGGAGGGTTAGGAATTGACCCATTCTAAGACAACATATTGCATAGCACCTGGAATGGAAGAAGGTCTCCAGGAATGTCTGCTGTGAATGTAAAGTATTTGAGAAGCCGTGGTGATATTGTGTGTGTAGGGGCAGTGTCCTAAAGGGAAGACTTGATCTCCCCATAGTCTCTATCAATCCCTAAAACTTCCAAAATGAACATAATAATAAAACAAAATTTAAAGTATTGGACTTGCCATGGGTATTTATTTTAAGGCCCTATAAATAAATATATATAAATATAAAAAATATATAAAACGGTAAGTAAATGCAGTTTAATGAATCACCTAGCCTCCTCATTCATCCACACTGATCCCTCTCACACTGAAATTCTGGAGCCACTAATGTACAGGTCTTTGAGGCAGAGGATTAGAGTTTTGAATTTGGTTGGTAATGTTTTAGGCGGCTTTGGATATGGATGGATTTCCAATAAGTCATTTTGAGTTGATTTTAGATAATAATTTATTTTATTTGTTGGTGCAATTGTTGTTGTTGTTATGTGCTGTCGAGTTGGCTCTGACTCATAGTGACCCCTCCTTGGGTTGCGGAGGTAGTATCACTACGGAAGTAGGTTGCCCAACTTTCCTTCCGAGGAGTAGCTGGTAGGTTTGAACAGCCAGCCTTCTGGTTAGCAGTCAAGTGCCTTAGGCTACCAGAGCTCTAAGTGGGTTTTATTAAGTAATTCAACAATTAAGGACATTTTCTTCAATATTTGGAATGGGCATAATGCATGAAGAATTAACATAACGTCTGTGAACTACCTGCCCCCTTTTCTTCAAGTGTTTACTTTGTTGCAAATGTAGAAGTGGGAGAAGTGACAAATAACTGTCAGGCTCTGGGGGCAGAGAATGGCTTCTGTACTCAAATAAGGTCCTGCCATCAGTACTAACAAGCCTTATTCTAGGAAGTACCTAATTCTTACGTCTTTCGTCTTCACAGTCATCACTGCTGCCCTGGGTTTGATTTTGATTTGCTTTCAAAACTTCTGTTTTGAAGCTGCCAGGATTTCAGCATCTATTAAACATAGTATTAAGCTCTGGCTATCCTTCTCAGGCTTTTCTCCCATCCTTGATTGATGCTGGTGTTTGATGTTTGTCCACCCGCCCAGCTTAGATCACGTGTTATGCCTAGTGGATTTCTACTCTCACCCCTTTCCCATCTCATCTCTTAACCTGATCCTTTACTGAAACCTCATCTTTTCCCTCACTCTGGTATTTTGTTGTTGTTAGTTGCCATCAAGTTAGCTCTAACTCATAGCGACCCCTGTACAACCAAATGAAACACTGCCCAGTCCTTCATCATCATCATAATCCTTGCTATGCTCGAACCCTTCGTTGCAACCATTGTGTAAATTCATCTTGTTGAGGGTCTTCCCCTCTTTTACTGACCCTCTTCTTTGTGTTGTTGTTGTTATGTACCATTGAGTCAGACCTGACTCATAGCGACCTCTCCTTGGGTTTCTGAGGCAGTATCACCATGGAAGTAGATTGCCTAACCTTCCTTCCCAGGAGTGGCTGGTGGGTTTGAACCGCCAGTCTTCTGGTTAGCAGTCAAGTGGCTTAG
Source organism: Orycteropus afer afer (assembly GCF_000298275.1). Taxonomy (NCBI): domain Eukaryota; kingdom Metazoa; phylum Chordata; class Mammalia; order Tubulidentata; family Orycteropodidae; genus Orycteropus; species Orycteropus afer. The sequence goes on along the minus strand of NW_006921676.1, from coordinate 40,928 downwards.
GCACTATGCCACCAGAGCTCCCTCTACTTTACTGGACATGATATCCTTCTTCAGGGACTGGTCCCTTCTGACAACATGACCAAAGTAGGTGAGACAAAGTTTGGCCATTTTCACTTCTAAGGAACATTCCAGGTGTACTTTTTCCAAGACAAATTTATTTGTTGTTCTGACAGTCCATCTTTTTTCAGTGTTCTTCACCAACACCACAATTCAAATACATCAATTCTTTAGTCTTCCCATTTTGTTGTCCTGCTTTCACATGCAAATGAGGCTACTGAAAATACCATGGCTTGGGTCAGGTCCACCTTAGTCTTCAAAGCGATATCTTTGCTCCTTAACATTTTAAAGAGGTCTCTTGCAGCAGAGTTGTCCAGTGAATTAAGTCATTTCTGGTGGCATTAGTGCCTAAGGCACATGACTGCTAACCAGAAGGCTGGAGATTCAAACCAACCAGCCACTCCTTGGAAGGAAGATGGGGCAATCTACTTCCATAGTGGTACTGCCTCAGAAACCCAAGGAGGAGTCGCTATGAGTCGGGTCCGACTCGACGACACATAACAACAACAACAACATTTCTTGACTGTTGCTTCCATGAGCATTGATTGTGGAGACAAGTAAAATGAAATCCCTGACAACATCAATCTTCCCTCCATTTATTGTGATATTATTTATTGGTCCAGTTTGAGAATTTTTGCTTTCTTTTTTGTTGAGGCTTAATCCATACTGAAGATTGTGGTCTTTGATTTCTTCAAGTCTGCTTCACTTTTAACAAGCAAGGCTGTGTCATCTGCATATTGCAGGTTGTTAATGAGTCTTCCTCTAATCTTGATACCATGTTCTTCCTCATATAGTCCAGCTTCTTGGATTATTTGCTCAGCATACAGTCTGAATAAGTATACTACCCTGATGCACACCTTTCCTCATCTTAAACCATGTAATATCCCCCTGTTCTGTTTGAACAACTGGGTTTCTCATGAGCACAGTTACATGTTCTGGACTTCCCATTCTTTGCAATGTTATCCATAATTGGTTATAATCTACACAATCAAATACCTCTGTATAGTCAATAAAACAGAGGTAAACTTTTTCTGGAATCTTTGCTTTCAGCCAAGATCTATCTGTCATCAGCAATGATACTCCTTGTTCAACGCTCTCTTCTGAATCTGGCTTGAATTTCAGGCAGTTCCCTGTCAATATACTGCTGCAACCATTTAAAAATTATTTTCAGAAAAATTTTACATGAGTGTGATATTAATGATATGGTTCAATAATTTCCACATTCTGTTGCATCTCCTTTCTTGGGAACGGACACAAATATAGATCTCTTCCTATTGGTTGGCCTCTTCCAAATTTCTTGGCATAAATGAGTGAGCTTCTCCAGTGCTGCATGCATTTGTTGAAACATCTGAATGGATATCCTGTCAATTTCTGGAGTCTTGTTTTTCACCAATGTCTTCAGTGCCGCTTGGACTTCTTCCTTCAGTACCATCTGTTCTTGATCGTATATTACCTCTTGAAATGGTTGAACATCAACCAATTCTTTTTGTTGCAGTGGCTATGTGTATTCCTTCCGTCTATTCAATATTTTGCCCATAGAATCCTTCAATATAGCAACTTGAGGCTTGATATTTTTATTCAGTTTTTTTCAGCTTGAGAAAAACTGAGCATGTTCTTTCCTTTTGTTTTCTAAATCCAGGTCTTTGCACATTTCATTATAATGCTTTACCTTTTCTTTTCAAGCTGTTCTTTGAAGTCGTCTGTCCAGACCTTTTATGTCATCATTTCTTCCATCTCTTTAGCTCCTGTACATTCAAGGGCAAGTTTCAGAGTTTTTTCTGATATCCACTTGGCCTTTCCTTTTTTCTGTCTTTTTAATGATCTTTTGCTTTCCTCATGCATGATGTCCTTGATAAAATCTCACAGTTTATCTCATCTTCAGTCATTATTGTTTAATGAATTTGCATATGAGCAATTGATGGTCTGTTCTATGGTAGGCCCCTTACCTTGTTCTGATGATGATATTGAGCTTCTCTATAATCACTTTCCACAGATGTATTCAATTTGATTCCTGTGTATTCCATCTGGTAAGGTCTATGTGTATAGTCTCCATTTATGTTGTTGAAAAAAGGTATTTGCAGTGGATAAGTTGTTGATCTTGCAAAATTCTATCATGTGATCTCTGGTGTCATTTCTTTCACCAACTCCCTATTTTCCAACTCTCAATCTTTCTTCTCTATTTCCAATTTTCACATTCCAATCACCAGTAATTATCAATATATCTTGATGGTATGTTTGGTCAATTTTGGACTGCAGAGTTTGGTAAAAATCTTTAATTTCATCATCTTTAGTTTTAGTAGTTGGTGCATAAATTTGAATCATAGTAGTATTAACTGGTCATCCTTGTAGGTATATAGATATTATCCTACCGCTGACAGCATTGTACTTCAGGATAGATCATGAAATGGTTTTTTTCTTTTATTTTTTTGACCATGAATGTGATGCCATTCCTCTTTAATTTGTCATCCCAGCATAGTAGAACATATGATTATTTGATTCAAAATGGCCAATACTGGTCCATTTTAGCTCACGAATGTCTAGGATATTGATCTTTATGCATTCTATTCCATTTTTTGACAACTTCCAATTTTCCTAAATTTATTCTTTATACATTCCACATTCTGATAATTAATGAATATTGGCAGCTGTTTCTTTTCATTTTGAGTTATGCCTCATCAGCAAATGAAGGCCCAGAAAACTTTACTCCTTCCCTGACATTAGGGGTGACTCTACTTCGGAAGGAAGGTTGGGCAATCCTACTTCCGTAGTGATACTGCCTCGGAAACCCAAGGAGGGGTCGCTATGAGTCGGGGCTGACTCGACGGCACATAACAACAACAACAACTACTACTTTGAGGAGGCAGTTCTTCCCCAGTCATATTTTGAGTGCCTTCTGACCTGAGGCACTTATCTTCTGGGACTGTATCTGACAGTGCTTCACTACTATTCATAAGGCTTTCAACGGCCAATTTTTTCAGAAGTGGATGGCTCTGTCCTTCTTCCCAGTCTGTCTTATTCTGGAAGCTCTGCTGAAACCTGTCTACCATGAATGACTGTTTCAGTTACCTAGTGCTTCTCTGAGAGGAATAAACACTACAAATGGGATGACTTTAACAAACAGGAGTTTATTCTTTTACAGTTTTGGAGGCTATAAGTCTGAATTCCAAGTGCCAGCTCTAGAGGCTGGGTGAAAGCTCCTCGACTTTGGCTTCAGCTTTGCCTCTGGCTTCTGGCCCACTGAAGCTGGAGGCTTTCTTTACTCAGGCAGCTGCTGGCTGCTGAGTCTGACAATCCCAAGGTTGACAAGTAAAAAGGCACAGTCACATGGCAGGCCATTAATCCAAGTCCATTGAAAGTCCTAAGATCAGCAGAGCATGGTAGGCTACTGAATGAAGACTCAGCTACATGCAGGGTTCAAGTGTGCCAAAAAGCTAGAGACCATTCCCAAGGCTTTTTCTTATATACAGGAAGCAGACCACATCCCTAAGGCAGCTACTCAGCTGCTCACAGTAGATTCCTCCATGGAGTTGATTACCAGTCTCATCATGGAGAATACTACATCCAGCTGCCCAGTCACTCAACCAGGCCCAGTCGAGTTGACACACAACCTTAACTACCACAATGACCCTGCTAGTATTTGAAATACTGGTGGCATAACTTCTAGCATCACCAAACACATAAGCCACCACAGTCTAACAAACTGACAGATGAGCAGTGCTACTCTGGTGTAGAGCTAGCGATATAATTTTAGCTATCACTGGAGTAAAAAGAACATGAGATCTAGAATCAAATAAGATTTATTTTGCATTCCAGTTCTGCTACTTGTTCAGTATGTGAATTTGGTTGGATTGAAAAGCTATTTTGAGTACATTTTCTCCTGCTTAAAATGAGGATGATAGTAGTGGATACCTTATGGTATATTGCAAGGCTTAAATGAAGACAAATGTAAAGACTTTTCCATAGTGTCTGACATTTAGTTAGTGTTTAATAAATGTTAATTGTCATTATTATTATGTTAGTACTTCTACTGTGACAGGCACCATGAATATTTTCCTCTAGAAGCCAAAGTCTCGAATATATCCTCTCCATCTAGTATACATGGAAAGAGGAGCTGAAGAGTTGTAAAACATTTTACTTTTTAGAAATAGGATACAATCCATTTAATTGTCCTTGCTATTTCTGATTTGTTGTTGTTGTTGTTGTTGTTGTTTGCCGTCGAGTCAGCCCCGACTCATAGCGACCCCTCCTTGGGTTTCCGAGGCAGTATCACTAGCCTTTGCAAATCACTGCTGTAGAGTAAGTTAAAGAGAGGAATCCCTGTGCTTAGTGGAGGAATAACCAAGTGTGGAGCCTTCCTAGAACAGAGGCCACACAGAGAGCATCATGTTCATGGATTATTGGTGTTGGACGCAATCTTGAAAAGCATCTAGTGCAAGCTCTCATTTCACCACTGAGAAACTGTGATCCAGAGAGATTCAATCCCAAGCCCCAGGACACATAGAAGAGCTAAGACTAGAAGCCTCATTCTGTCACTCTAAGTAAGGTCAATGCTCATTATTCCACATCAGTGATTTTCAGATTGTGGTCCCTAGATCAGCAGCAAGAGCATCACCTGTAAAGTGTTAGATATCAAAATTATTGGGTTTCACCTCTAGGTTTCTAAATTAGAAACTTCTGGGTCAGGCACAGTAATTTGTATTAAAACAAGTCTCCCAGAACAGCCTAAATATCCATCAACAGAAGAATGGATAAACACAATATGGTATATACATACAATGAAATATTAGCTGAAAAGAGAAACAAAATTATCATACATGCTATAACATGACTGAACTTTGAAAACATATTAAGTGAAATAAGTCAGTCACAAAGGGATAAATATTGTATGATCCCACTTATTTGAAATATTTAACATAGGCAAGTGTATAGAGGCCAAAGTTCATTAGTGGTTACCAGATATGGGAGAGAAGGGAAAGGGACACTCACAACTTAGAGGACACTGAGCTTCTGTTAAGGGATGAAGAATGGTAATGGTTGAATATCATGATAAACATAAATAATGGCACTAAATTTTACACATGAAGAATGTTGAAATGGCAAGTGATTTGGTAGATATATATTTACCAAAATGAAAAACAAAACAACAACCAAAAACCCCCTAAGTTATTCTGACACACAATCAAATTGAGAACTACTGCTCTTCAGTAGAGGAGTCCTTGTCACACATTGGTTAAGCACTCAGTTGCTAACTGAAGGAGAGGTTGTTTGAACCCATTACCCATTTCATGGGAGAAACATGTGGGAGTCCTCTTCCATAAAGATTACACTCTTGGAAACCCTGCAGGGCAGTTCTACTCTGTCCAATAGGGTTTCTATGAGTTGGAATCAACTCAACAGCAGTGGGTTGTCATTGTTATAACCTGACTAGTATGTATTTCTGCAAATGAAGGCAGATATATAAGAAAAACATAAACAAAAGAAAACACAAAAACAGAAGAACAAAGATCTTTTATTATTAACTGAGACACACACATATACACACATACACATCCTTTCCCTCAGATTATAAGTATCTATTTTACCATCTTTAGGTTTTACTACAAAAAGAGCTTCTCTCCTCTCCTATGATTTGTTACAAAGACACAAATACATTCCTGGTTTCAGTATTGTAGGCTAGATGAAGTAATGGGCTATTGACTCTTCCAAGCATGTAAACATAAATGCATTAGAGAAAGAAGAAGGCGTATGTGTGTGTGTGCAGACACACACACACACACACACACATATGCAATACTATTATTTGGTCCAACTATTTGTTATTTTTCTCTGAGAAATATGAGAACACGAAAAAACTAAAGTGAAAGTGCAAAGAAATTTATGTATCATGGCAAAACTAACAGTTTCTGGAATACTTAAATCATGTTACACAGAGTTATCACATCCTTGTCCCCGTAGTGTCTGTGGATGGTGTATGAAAGCAATCGAGCTTAATATAATAATGATTTTTTATGGGTCTGTCTGGACAGCTCATTCTCACCTATCATCAAACCCTATAAAAGTGCCTGGTGATGTTTTAGCTCCTGTAGGGTTTGATTACCTAAGACAGACTTTTATAGCAAACACATTAAATGGGCTTCTAACAATCTCACAGCCAAAACAAAGTTGGATTATCTTTGCAATAGTTTGATAAGAACTGGCTTAAGGCATTGGTGGACCCTGGGAAAATGTAAATGAGTCAGATTATATTTTTAGGTCCTGAAACTGCTGAGCTTGAGGGGGCTGCCCTTTAAGTGTAAATTGAAGTCTTAATGTTAAAAAGAAATTATAAATGTGGATTATTGACATGGAAGAATAGAAGGGCTGTGTATGCACAGGGAGACAGCCCCGGGAGTGGGGGCCAAGAATGCATGGGAGGGAAAGACACAGGGAAGAGGTGGCTATGCAGAGGAAATGGGAGGAGAGCTGTTGCATTGTGGGAGATTATAGTCAGTGTCATGAGACAAAGTGTATGTGAACTGCTGTATGGAA
>NW_006921676.1:33625-34210 GCF_000298275.1 Orycteropus afer afer | reverse complement strand
GTTCTGGGCACTTCACACAGAATAGTTATTATTCAAGTTCTTGTTCAAGATCATCATTATCAACGTCATCATAGTAGACATTTATTGACATTTGCAATGTGCCAGGCACTGACTGTTATAAGAGCTTTCATATATCAATTCCTGTAATCCTCATAACATCCTTGGAGTTAATACCATTGCTCATTTTATAGAAGAAGAAACTTACACTAGAGGGTAAGTAATCTGCCCAGGATCACCTAACCAGTAAAAGATAAACCAGTTGCCAGTGAATCATTTCTGACTCATGGTGATCTCATGTATATCAGAGTAGAAATGTGCTCCATACAGTTTCCAAGGGCTGATTTCTGAAGCATCATCAGGCCTTTTGTCCACGGTGCCTCTGGCTGGACTCAAACCTCCAGTATTTTAATTAGTAGTTGAATGTGTTAACTGTTTGTATTATTCAAGAACTTCAGTTAGAGATAGAGGTGGAATATAATACCTGTTTGTCTTCAGAGCCTGCTTTCTTTTCTTTTTTTTTTTTATTAGGATTTGGGTGAAGATTTACAGAGTAAATTCACTTTTCATACAGCAGTTCACATATAC
>NW_006921676.1:3806-6932 GCF_000298275.1 Orycteropus afer afer | reverse complement strand
AAGAAAAATGAACAGACAAACAAGCTCAATATAAAATATCAAGAGTTTCAATTTTAGGGACTCATGAATTATAAGGAGCCCTGTTGGTGCAAACGGTAATTGCTTGGCTGCTAATTGGAAAGTTGGCAATTTGAAACTAACCAGCAGCTCTGTGGGAGAAAGATTTGGAGATCTGCTTCTGTAAAGATGACAGCAAAAAAGAAAAAACCTTATGGGACAATTCTTTTCTATCAATGGAGTCACTCTGGGTCAAAACTGACTTGCTGACACCCAGCAACAGCATGAATTGTAATTCTTATTAGTAAAACATGAAAATTTATTTGGAATTTGTAAAAGGCTTATATAAAGCTGCTCTCTGACCAAGACAAATCTTTATTGATTCATGGGCTTAACTGAAGGTAGGATAAGTTGTTTCCACAGCTGTAAACTTCACAATCTGTCTTCCAATACACCAGGAAAACATTGATCTAAACATTTTCTCCCATTTTAATTTCTGACAGTGAACACTGGGATGGAGGAGTGAAGATGGATGCTCTCAGAGTTGAGGGAATTTCCATCTCATGCCTTAATTATTCCTTTTTCTACCTAAACCCATGCCTGCTAAAAACACATTTCTGGAAGTGTTCAGTTTTCATCCTTAATCAAATTGTGATTAAGAGTTATTTGCTTGTTAATGGTAACTGACAGTTTAAATCTAATTGAGCACTGTAATCTTCAGAAACTTTCAGTTCAAGTGACATGTATGTGATAACATAAATATATATATAACCAGCTTCCTCTCTTACATGCTGTGTAATCCTTGATAGAACAAATACTCTGTTCTGGTTACCTAGTGCCACTCTCACAAGAATATACCACAAATGGGATGGCCTTAACAAACAGGAGTTTATTCTTACAATTTGGAGGTGTTAAGTTCAAGTTCAAAGTGCCAGGATCTAGGGGCTGGGTGAAAGCCCCTCAACCTTGGGGTCTAGCTCTGCCTCCTGCTCCTGGCCCACTGGAGCTAGAGGGGTTTCTTCACTCAGACAGCTGCTGGCTGCTGAGGCTGAGAAGCCTCAAGGTTGACAAGTAAAAAGGCACAGTCCCGATGTTACCAAACCATACGGCAGGCCATTAACTTAAGACCATTGTAAGTCCCAAGGTCAGCAGAGCATAGCAGGCTGCTGAGCAACAACATGGCTACATGCAAGGTCCAAGCATGCCATATGCTGGAGACCATTTCCAAGGCTTCTCTTATATAGAGGAAGCAGACCACATCCCAAGGCAGCTACTCAGCTGCTTGTGGTAGATCCCACCATGGAGTTGATTGCCAGTCTCATCATGGGGAATACTACCACCAGCTGCCCAGCCATTCAACCAGGCCCAGTCAAGTTGACACACAAACATAAGCATCACATACTCTATCTATACAAGGCCTTGATTCCACAGGTCATGGGAGGTCAAGCCACCATGGACATGAATAAAGTATTATTATAGAAAGAATTTTGCTTAAATACTATACTTCTTAATACTTAGTAGAGTATGCTGACACCTGATAAACAAAAATATGTATTGAAATAAAAATATATCGACTATAATTATAATTTTTTTCTGATGTAAACATTTCATGTTAATATCAGAATGTTTGGAAAAATATAAAATTCTATAGGGAAACTAAAAGTTCACTCTTCATTCTACTATTATTGAGACATCTACTTAACATTATTTTACAATTTACATTTAACAATTTACAATTAACATTATGTGTGCAATTTCAGTGTTTTTAAATCTTTGTACTTATATATACATTTATATCTATATCTATGTCAATACATACTTTTTTTTTTTGCTCTTTTTAATGGCAATAAATATACATGTAACAAAACATTTGTCTTTAACGTTCTTCACATGTACAATTCAGTGATGTTAATTTCCAAAGAAGGAAGGTTGGGCAATCTATTTCCATAGTGATACCACCTCGGAAACCCAAGGAGGGGTCGCTATGAGTCCGGGCTGATTCAACGGCACATAACAACAACAAAAATTTTAAAACATAGTAAAAGACAATTTTAAAATTCTTTTTATGAAGACCAGCATAACAATGACACCAAACTGAACAAGTTTAGCACAAAAAAAGAAATGTCAGACTAGTCTCACCTGTGAAATTGATGGAAATTTTTGAATTTTGAAATGAAATACTATCTAATCTCAAAAGAATAATACATCATGACCAAGTGGGTTTCAGACCATCCCAGAATATAGGGATGTTTTACTAGATGTTAATTGCAATTTGATAAATCCAACATTCTTCTTTGATTAAAAATTCTTAAATAGGAAAAACTGTATACTTCATTCTCAAGATAAATATACCTAGCTGACCTCAAAAGCCAACATCTTCCTGAATGAGAAAGTACTAGATACCTCCCATTAAATTCAGTAGCAAGGATGCAAGTCCACTAATATTTACAATTTAGTATAAAATTGATATCATATAATCTGGAAATCTTTTTTCATGTAATAATATATTATCAATATATTCTTCTAAATAATCTTCCAGAATGTGATTTTTTAATGATTTCATGGTATTCTGTTATTTGAATTATTCTTAATCTATTAGCCAATTTTCTCTTTTTAAAATTGTAAAAAACACTCTAACAAGCATTTTAATGGATTGTCTTTTGATTAAATGCATGCAAGTGTAATTATTATGTTAAAAGGTTTACATACATTATTTTCTAAGTTATATATTTCACATGTAAAAGAAATATTGTCAATTGTTTTGTCTGTATTTATCCCTGATAATTTTGTATTCATTCAAGATGAAATGGGTCAGAAAGTTTGAAAACCTGATGGATTAGTCTGGGCAGAACATTTTCTTTTTCTGACAGAGTGGTTGGTTTCTCAATCCTGTTTTCTTGCTTCATTGAATGGGAGTGCCCGTTATATTTGACTTCGTTCATATTGAAGCTTCAAAGGGTCACAACCTATGAGGCAGAGTGACAAAAGGCTATCCATCAACGTAAAATGATGCTCAGCCTACAGGTTTGGTCTCAGGGGTGATGAGACTGTCACTGTGAGTCCCTCAGAATGTAAATCTGTCTATAATGTTGAAGGAGCTAGTTCAGAGGCACAGGGTCATGGTGCATG
>NW_006921676.1:0-3166 GCF_000298275.1 Orycteropus afer afer | reverse complement strand
TACTTCCATAGTGATACTGCCTCAGAAACCCAGGGAGGGGTTGCTATGAGTCAGGTCCGACTTGACCGCACATAACAACAACATTAGATAGTGATTCATTCTCTCTCTTTCTCTCCCTCTTTTCTCTCTGTTTCCTTCTCCCTCCCTTCTTCTCTCCTTTATTCTTCTCTCTGTACTTCTTCCTTTCTTTTTAATCTTTCATTTATTACATTAATTTTTTTACTACACAAATAATACATACTAATTGTGGTAAACTTGGAAAACACAAAACCATAAAGATCGAAATAATCAAAATCATCTGTAATCTCATTCTGCAGAAAGAGTTAATAATGTTTTGGGTGAAAAGGTATGTGTATGTGTGTGCATATATACGCATGCATTCATGCACATGTACACACACATTTGTATGCAATAAATAATTAACCAAGATGGCCAGCATTAACTTTTGGTGTTTTAAGAATAATTAACCAGGCATTTCTAATTAGCAATTCTTTTCTAAGATATAGCCAATAGGATTGATCTCCCCAAAAAACCAAACCTTTTGCCATCAAGTTGATTTCCACTCATAGTGACCCTATAGGACAAAGTAGAACTGCTCCATAGGGTTTCCAAGGCTGTAATCATTATGGAAACAGACTGCCACATCTTGCTCCTACAGAGCAGCTAGTGGGTTCTACTGACTGACCTTTTATTTAGCAGCTGAGTACTTAACCACTGTGCCACCAGGGCTCCTAATGGGACTGATGGTGTTATTAAAAAAAATAGTTGATACACTTTCTGAAAAATTTATTTCCATAGAGTTACTCTCTCTTTTGTTTTGAGTATTTGGCAAGATTGAGGATGGGTGTATAGGTCCTCAAAGATTGTCTATCAAAGAATTGTTCTGTGTCATCTTCAATCTTCCTGTGCCTCTGTCTCCCGTTTCCCTGTGGTGGAACAGGTACAACTTTGGTGGCTATGGAATAAAGCCCAAATAGGACCATTGAGAAACTTGAGGTTAATATTGAAGATGCTTAAAATGTGTTCAAGAATAAAAGTTGGTTCTGAGACTTAACTTGGAAGCATTGAAAAATGTCTTTAGGCATAAGAGCAGGCTCTGAACACTGTAGTATGCTACAGGATCTGTGAGGACAGAGAGTGTTCCACTAATAAACAGTATTTCTTACAGGAAATGCTTAAGTACCATGGTCTCACTGCCTCACCCTCAAGTGGGCACATAGCCTACCGAGATGCTCTGAACTGGGGTGCTCTTTGTGCGATCATGAGTAAAGAGGAAAGGAAAGAGACCATTTGCATATATGAGGCAATAAGAGGTTAAAATGCAACAATTCTGACAGTGATCTTACTCTGAGCTCATTATATTTTTGTTTAATTGTAAATATGAATGGGAGACTCAAAAGAGTCTCAAATAGGATTCAAACAGTGAATTACTTTCAGAGTTATTATTATTTTCTCTCAGTAGATGGCACTGTTTTGAATGAATAGGTTTTGGTTGGTTTACAATGGAAAAGTGGAATAGAGTAAGAAGAAGATTTCATTATTTTAAACTCCAAAGTTTTGTTACCAAAAGAAATAGTATAGTGGAAACAGAATATTTTCTTTGTTGTAGAGCAGCACTATCATATAGGAATATAATGTAAACCACATATGTACTTCTAAACTTTCCAGTAGCAACACTGAAAAATGTAAAATAAAAAGTGTAAAAAATGTAAAAAAAAAAGTGTAAAATGTAAAATTTTTAATAATATATTTTATTTAACCCAATATGGTCAGAATATTTTTATTTTAACATGAACTCAATACAAAAATTATTAATGGGATATTTTATATCAGATTAGCCACTCTTCAAGTCCTCAGGAACTATTAGATATTGGCTACAATATTGCACTTTGAGATTCAGCTTTTTATTTCCACTTTTTCCCTTTTCTCTTCAGAAATAAGGTTTCCAAGATCAACTGAACCCAAACAGAAGTGTCCTTATTTCTGTTGGTTGGTATGTGCCATCGAGTCAGACCTGACTCATAGCGACCCCTCCTTGGGTTTCCGAGGCAGTATCACTATGGAAGTAGATTGCCCAACCTTCCTTCTGAGGAGTGGCTGGTGGATTTGAACCGCCAGCCTTCTGGTTAGCAATATTATTGTGTTGAATTTGATTGTGTGATGGATGAGTCAAACTAGAAGTAGGGCCTTACTCCACTCAAAAGATACATATACCAGTACCATTTTTTTTCCTCCATGGAAGACTGCCATGCCAGTACCAGCATAACTATTAAAGTTCTGTCATTTATTCAACATGTATTTATTCAGTCCCTTCTATGTTCCAGGTACCATTCTAATAGTTGAGAATTATTACCCTTGTTACAATTCTAAACAAGGCCAGGATTAAGAAAAGTGCTTGAACAGACACAGTTTGACTTGCACATTTTTCTTTCCATCACTCTCCAGTCAATTCATTCCATAAAACCACAGAAATAGATGTTATCACTACAGTGTGGAGATCCTAACTTTCTCCAGCAATATTGCAAGTGCTGAGGATATGCAGAAGAATAAAGCTGCCATTCAGAAGATCACAGGTTAGTGGGGGAGTGGACAAGTGAGCAAACAATGATAAAGAATGGCCTAAGCATTATGATGGTCAAGAAGAGGAACCCTAATCTAGATTGCATTTGTTTGTGGTGGCGGAAAGAAAACAGGGAAGTTTCTTAATGGGATTTGAGTCTGAGCTGAGTAATAAAAGGATGTAGGAGTCAAACTGAAAGAATTGAAAGATGCCATTTCAGCGTGGTGTGAGAGTGAGGAGGGAGAACAGATTAAGCAATGAAGTAATGTAAGCACTTTTTTTTTGTCCAGGGGCATGAGAGAGTATGGAGGCTTTCTGGTGTGAAGGTAAGGTGTAAAGAGATGCTAAGAGATGAGCAGTACCCAGTTCATTAAAGATCATATTTTTCTTTCTTTCTTTTTTTTTTTTTTTCAATTCCTACTTTCATTTATTTTAAGAGCTTGTTTTACATTCAACGTCACGTGTACATTTAGTTTCATTCCCCATTCGCCATGTCCAACCTTAACCCAGTCTCCTCCCCTCCCTACCCTGCAACCCTCCCCCTGTGCCCCTCATAATTATGCACTCCTGTTTGTCCTGCATTTCCTCAGTTTGAATGTTGGTCCT
>NW_006921675.1:11014411-11015282 GCF_000298275.1 Orycteropus afer afer | reverse complement strand
CTGAAGCCAACCATCACCACTCACACACACACACACCTGCTTCTCTAAACTCTTCCTGCTTCCATTTACTGCTCCCCAAATTGAGTGCTTATATTCATTAAAAACAACTTTATCATCCTGTGGGAGTGAATCTGTGCTCTGTCCCAGGGTTCTGAGTCCCCACACAGCTTAGTTGTACCTTAAACAAGAAGCCAGTTGCTAGGAGACCAACAGGCAAACTTCAAGAGACTGATGATTTCTCCTTTGTCTCTCTGAATTTCTCTATCCATTTCCAGAATAGCCAGCCTATCAGTATATTTAGAAAAAGAAAAATGGAAAACACGAACACATACACAACCCCTTACCATCAAAGGAGACCTTGCATGTGTTAATATAAAAATAACATAGCTGTTTTTCAACATACAACAAAATACAGTCCCTACTTTTTAACTTTTACCTATAAATCTGCTGTCTGATTTCTTTAGGATGTCAGCATGATGCACTGGTGTAGAAATCCCTATGAAGTTGTGAAGGCTTTTTTTCTTTTTATGTTTTTTCTTCTTCTAGACATATGAAGGTGATGGCTTTGAGTACAAAAAGAAACTTAAAAAATAAAAATAAAGCACCAGAAAATTCTTCTACATTGAATTTGCAATGGAAAGACTCAGCTTGGTTGGTCAAATAGCTTGGATTCTTTACAATTTAATTGGGAATCCAATTAAATGATAAACATCCTAAAATATTCACAAAGAAGATATGCAATGCCCATGAGTGATTATTAAACTTTTTATGTGACAGGCATGTCTAATTTGTTTGTATAGTGGCAGGAAAACACTTTTAAGACATTGAGATTGGGGCCTCTAAGTGAAGTAGACTGCCCCATCTTCCTTCC
>NW_006921675.1:11013507-11014071 GCF_000298275.1 Orycteropus afer afer | reverse complement strand
ACTTATGCTAAGCCCCAAATCAGGAAACCAAAACCTAAGTAAGCTCTTTTTCTTATGAATGCCATAACCTACCCAGGAGCCAAAACCCAAGACAAGCATTGACTCTCCCAAAGCAGAAATGAAAGCTAACCAATTTGAACTTACCTATTCAGTTTAACCTAGTTTAAAACTTCCTCTTTATCCTGAATAAGGAAAGAAGATGTCCATCAGCCGATTTGCAATCTGCCCAGTTATAGCCTCCTTGTTCCTATGTGTCTGTGTTTACAAAAACCCTTTTGCTCTATACCAGTCTTTGGAACTCTTGTCTGAATTCCAGGCCAGACTTCCCCAATTCATGAATTCAAAGATAAAGCTTATGAACTCATACACAAATTTAATATTGTGGAAATTTATTTAACAAAAGCCAAAGAGCCAGTCAGGGTCGCCACCATGTCAATTCCTTCTATGGGCCTCTCTCCTAGTTTCTGGTGACTCTGGCATTCTTTGCTTGGAGGCAAACCTTATGCGGAGCCTTTCTTCCAGAGTATGTCTTTGTGTCCATTCTGATCTCTTTATAACTCAGAA
>NW_006921675.1:11011687-11013262 GCF_000298275.1 Orycteropus afer afer | reverse complement strand
TTGAACCACCAGCCTTCTGGTTAGCAGTCGAGTGCCTTAGGCACTATGCTACCAGAGCTCCTGGAAGGAAGATTAGGCAATCTATTTCCTTAGTGATACCACCTTGGAAACCCAAAGAGGGGTAGCTATGAGTGGGATCCAACTCGACAGCAGTGAGTTTGGTTTTTTTTTTATTGGTTCTATAGGACAGAGTAGAACTACCCCATAGGGTTTCCAAGGCTGTAATCTTTACAGAAGCAGACTGCCATATCTTTCTCCAGCAGGGCAGCTGGTGGATTCAAACCACTGACCTCATGATTACAAACTGAGCATTTAACCACTGTACCAACAGGATTTCTTTACAAGGGCCAGAAATTGAACACATGTTTTGGAGGGAAACAATTCAATTCATAACACCTCCTTTCTCAGATTTAATTTATATGGATTAACCTGGGTGGGATTAATGTTGAATTAATTAATTTTAACCCAAAATCCAGCAAGCTGTTGTACCTAAGGATCCAACAACTTCCTCATAGTAAAGGAATTAAGTACCCACAAGGAGGTTTTTGGAACCAGCTTTTAAACAAGTTGGAGTAATTAATTCAAGAAGGTCAACCTGGCTGCTTCAATTACTGTGGCTGCATCATACACTACCCCAAACTTAGTTGTTGTTGTTGTTATGTGCTGTTGCATCAGACTTGACTAATAGCGACCCCTCCTTGGGTTTCCGAGGCAGTATCACTACAGAAGTAGATGGCCCAACCCCAAGTTTAGTGACATAAAACAAGTATTTATTATATCCACAGACTGTGTGGGTCAAGAATTTGGACAGAGTATAGCAGGGACAATTTGGGACCTCAGATTAAAGACTCAAAAACTGGAAACTGGAATCATCTTCAGGCTCCTTTACTCACTTATCTAGTAGTTGATGTTGGACTGTTGGCTGGGGCTTCAGTTCCTTTCCACATGAGCCTCTCCCAGGGTCTTTAGGCATGTGCTTCTTTGGGCTTCCTCACATCATGGTGGCTGGCTCCCAAGGGTGAGCATCATAAGAAAGAAGGATCAAGCAGAAGTTATATTCTTTGTATGACCTGCCTCCATGCAGCATTTTTTCTGACACCAAAATCTGACATCTTTGCCAGATTCTGACTTGCTTTTAGATGCCCTTCTGTGTCTTCTGAAATTGTTTTAAAGACCAGAGAGGCAAATTGTATTTCCCAAAGATGGCTGTACAGATATATTTATATTATGCCATGTGATCCTCTTACAGTGTGACTTACACTCCTCCCATTGAGAGATGGTATCCATGTTTCCTCTCTTTGTATCTGGATGGGGCTCCGATGCTCCAACCAACACAGTCTGTCAGAGATACTTCTGATTCTGTTAATTACTACTGATTCTGTTAATTACTTCTGATTCTGTTAATTACTAGCTCTGTGATTTTGAGTAAGTTAATTAAGCTGTTACTTCAATATGCTCATCTCTAAAATTGAGATACTAATACCTACCTTCAGTATTCTTGGGAGAATGAGAAATTGTAAACATTTATTGCTATTGCTGCTGCTCTTTTTACTATTATTATTACTTTATTGTGAA
>NW_006921675.1:11007586-11010669 GCF_000298275.1 Orycteropus afer afer | reverse complement strand
TTTGGTGCCATATAGATTGCTCTTCAAAGAGTATAATGCTCAAAGCAGATCTTTTTTACTAGTTAAACTAAACTACTGTCCAGTTTTTAAATGACTGCAGGGGATATTTTTGGTTTATGGTTTAAAGATTATCTCAGTAAATTTGTACCCAAAGCACAATAAAATTTAAAAAATAAAAATAAAAAATATTATCTCAGGACAATAGTTTCAGGGGTTCATCCATGTTCCACAGCTCTAGAAAGTCTGGAGTCTGTGAGAATTTAAAATTCTGTTCTGCATTGCCCACCTTTTGATCAGAATTTTTCTATGGAATCATTGATCATGATCTTAGATACTCTTTATTGTCCATACACATTCTCATTAACCAGTTAGTGGCCAAAGTCTCTGTTGTGTTACCTTCTCCAATGTATTTCATGTCAAATCAGCATGAAATTTTAATTTAAAACATTTTCCAAGGTGTACTTGTGATTCATTCCTCTTCATGAGTTATGAAACAATCTAAGAGCCTACTCATGTGCATCTGTAATTGTGTACACTGCATTCTCATGTAAATTCCTGACAGTAAAGGGTGTTGTTTGACTATTTGTTGATGAGAACTGAATCTTCCACTTACAATTTGCGTATGAGATGATTGGAAGAATTTTCAATATACTAGCTTTCAACTCCATATATTTAAACCTTGTTTCTCTTCCACTAACCACATAGTTCTGGTACCATAGGACATTCATATTGAGATATGCCCCTGACCCTGCACCACTGTGTACAACACAATATATGATAGGAATATTGTTGGGAACCATTCCTACACTGGGACAGTTAGTAATAGCTTAACTACACATGACAGTGACTGTCATAAACACATAAATACATCCCACTAAAAACTACCATGACTCAGAAAAGTGTCCTCAGATTTAGCACATTGTAAGATTTAGCATATTGTAAGTGGCCCATAAGATTGTTTTGTTGGAAAATATACTTAACTTAAAAAACTGGATTTGTATCATAACACGTTTTAGAAATTCTATTTTGTCTAAAATTAAACTTTAACTCTTCTATAATAATAGACTGACACAATAAGGATCCTAACAAAGAAATATAATATGGTATAGAGTTGCCAATAATTCCTAAGCTGTGATTTTATGTAATTATACATTTGGTTATGTCTAGACATGTTATTCAGAGTCCCTGGGTCATGCAAATGATTAAGCACTTGACTACTAGCCAAAAGGTTGGTGGTTTGAACCTACCCTGAGGTACCTTGGGAGACAGCCTGACAACCTACTTTCAAGGTCACAGACTTGAAAGCCCTATGGAGTAGTTTTACTCTGCACACATGTGTTCACCATGAGTAGAAATCTACTTGTCAGCAACTAATTATCTAGTGGCCTTCCATTTATATTCTTGTCTGAGACGTGTAAATGTTAGAACCAATCATATCCCTTTCAAACCCCTGGGTCATCTTTTTTGTAAAACTTGTAAATAGAAGCCCACATAGCATGTGTGTCCATATTTAAAAGTGATAAATCAAACTAACAATTTGTTAAATAACATATTGTCTATTCCCTACCTTGATAAACATGTCTTCATAATGATGAAGTCTAAAAATATGTGTAAACTATATTTTTATGACTGAATGTTGACACGATATCAAAGACAAACAGATTTAATTATTATTGCCCAGTTATGGCTATTCTGTGATGAGCCAACAAGATTTGGATGAGCAATGAACTAAAGAGATACATAATTCATGAATACGTACATTCCATAAAATGGCTTTCTCTTGCCCTCAATTCCACAAAATTATTAACTATGTTTTTATAATTAAGATTTTCACAAAATCTTAGTGTGTTAACACTAATGGCAATTTAGAGTCCCTTTCTTGAGTCATTGTAGTCTTTAGTGTTTTTATTATTAATTTTAATTTGGAGAAACTGTACTTCCTAAGGCAGTAGCAACTGGAATTATCAATAAAACTCTCAAAGCGCTTATTTAGATTCAGAAATGAATCGTGAATTTTCATATAATTTTTAAACACTAATAGGGTTACATTACATAGGAGCTCTGGTAGCATAGTGCCTAAGGGATTTGACTGCTAACTAGAAGGCTGGCGGTTCAAACCCACCAGCAACTCTTTGGAAGGAAGGTTGGGCAATCTACTTCCGTAGTGATAGTGCCTTGGCAACCCAAGGAGGGGTCGCTATGAGTCGGAGCTGACTTGACGGCACACAACAACAAAAACAACAATAAGATTACATATAAAATTATTGTTACTACAGAAAATGTTACAAAATATTTTACTGTCACATTACAAATCACCATTACCAGAGGTTTACCCAGAGCAATCTTATATATGTGGTGTGGCAAATTATGACCCACAGCCAAATCTGGCCTACATACTATTTTTTTTTAATAAAGTTTTATAGGAAAAACCAATGCTCATTTGTGTACATACTGTCTATGGCTGCCTTTATGCTATATTAAGAGAGTTGAATAGTTGCAACTGAGAGTATATGACCTTCAAAGACTAAAATATTCATTACCTGGCTCTTTACACAAAGTTTGTTGACCCCTGCTTTAATCACAACCTAAAATTGAAAGTTGAGTTCTTTAGTTCTTCACTTAAAACAAAAATTTTTTAAATAATATTTATAAAATCAATTAGAAACACTTGTTAATTTCAGCATTGTTTTCCACTGATATTTATGATAAATAATGTGTATAATAAATGATAATTATTCATAATGACCTTTGTCCCTGGTACAATTTAGGTGAATTGGATATATTATATATATATGATTTCTTTTCTCACTTTATTACTCATAAATTAATAATCTCCTTTTGCGTTCTGCATCTGGAAGAAAAATTATGTCTTTTGTATCTAAATTACATGTTTGGACCATTCTAGCATCAAATTTCAAAATCATTTCTATTAAATTTAGAAACTATCATTTTCAAGGAGTTCTGGAAAGGTGGCAGAACAGGCAGAAAGACTGCACAGACCCTCTTCAACAAAGAAAAGGGGAACCAATTAACACAGATACAGAAGATAACCCTGGACCCCTGAGCCTTGAAGGGAAGGATAT
>NW_006921675.1:10974423-10980862 GCF_000298275.1 Orycteropus afer afer | reverse complement strand
GTTTGCTGGTCTGATACAGCCTAGTGGAACCACTGAGACTATGGCCCCTAGCTGCCCTTCAGGTCTGGAATTGAACCCATACCTGTGGCTTCCAGCCAAACAAAAGATGGGCATATGAGTTGAACATTTACCTGAGGTAGATACACTCGTTGGAGAGAACCATCATGGGAGAAGGAATGGCTGTTCATGCACAGGGAGACAGCTCGGGGGCAGGAGTGCATGGAGGGATGGACACAGGGAGAGGTGACTGTCAGGAGGAAGTGGGAGGGGAGCTGTTGCATTGGGGTAAATTGTGGTCAGTGTCATGAGACAAAGTGTATGTGAACTGCTGTCTGAAAAGTGAATTTGCGCTGTAAATTTTCACGCAAATCACAATTAAAAAAAAAAAAAAAAAGATTTACAGCCTGGAAACCCAATGTGGGTTGCTATGAGTCAGAATCAACTCCATCACAATGCATGAAAGATACTACTACTAAAAGGCAATAATAATGAAAAGTAAAAAAAAACAATTTTAAAGTGTTCTACTTGTGTCATAACGGAATTACAACAGAGTTGTCAGAACAAAACCCTGTCCTAAGTCAGGGACTATCTGTACTATACATTGTTTGTCTATTCATCAGGTGATGGGCATACGAAGCATTCTCACTTGTTGGCTATTATGAATAATGCCGCTATGAACTCTCCGTAAAAGTTCTTATATGGACATATGTTTTCATTTCTCTGAAGTATATACATAGGAATGGAATTATGGGGTCATATGGAAACTCTCTGTTTAACTTTTTGAGGAATAGCTAGATTGTTTTCCAAATTGGCTGCAACATTTTACATTCCTACAAGCAGTATATGAGGATTCCAGTTTCTCCACATCTTCATCAACATTTGTTTTCCATTTATTAGTGCCTCTGGTAGCGTAGTGCCTAAGGTACTTGACTGCTAACCAGAAGGCTGGTGGTTCAAGCCCACCAGCCACTCCTCGGAAGGAAGGTTGGGCAATCTACTTCTGTAGTGATACCGCCTCGGAAACCCAAGGAGGGGTCGCTATGAGTCGGGTCCTACTTGATGGCACATAACAACAACAACAACAACAAGGCATTTGACTGCTAACCAGAAGGCTGGTGGTTCAAACCCACAGCCAGTCCTTGGAGGGAAGATTGGGCAATCTAGTTCCATAGTGATACCACCTTGGAAACCCAAGGAGGGGTCGCTATGAGTCGGGTCCGACTTGAAGGCAGTGAGTTAGTGGGTGTGAAGTACTATATCATTACAGGTTTTGATTTGTATTTCCCTGATGGCTAATGACGTTAAGCATTTTTTTATGTGCTTGTTGGTCATTTGTATATCTTCTTTGGAGATATATCTACTCATATTTTTTGCCCATTTTTAAATTGAGGTATTTGTCTTTTATTGTTGTGTCATAAAAGTTTTTTAAATATATATTTTAGATACAAGTCCCTTATCAAATACATGATTTGAAAATATTTCTCCATTCTGTGGGTTGTCTTTTCACTTTCCTGAAAGTGTCCTTGGAGGCACAACTTTTTTTCCAACTTACTTTTCTGACCTTGTGAATAGGGCTGGATATCTGTGCAGTACATGATGGACTGATAGTCAGGGGCATGGGTTGAGAGGGCCCATTGGAATTTCTCAAAGCTCTTCAGATATATGTCCTGCAGGAATGTTGGGGAAATGAATTGCAGGTGATCCAATTAGGTATACTTACTAGAAAAATGGATTTAGCAAAACCCACCCCCTAGAGACCAAAAAGAAAAAAAAAAAAAAAAAAAACTCACTGCCATCGAATCAATTCACCCCTAAAATGCTGATGAGCAAAATCAGGTCACGCTTCATGGCAGGGAGTAGGGCCCTGTCCCTGCCAATGTTTCTGCCAATGACATGAAAGTAATGACCGCATGCATAGTTAATATGCAGATAACACAGGCTGGGAGGGAAGGAGAATTCACCGGATGGCAGAATCAGGACCCAAAAATGTCATGATGACTACAGCAGAGGTTGGCAAGCTTTTTCTGTAAAGGGACAGATAGTAAATATTTTAGGCTTTGTGGGTCACAGGTGGTTTGCTGTTGTATGCTTGCTTTACAACCCTTTAAAAATGTGAAAACACATTATCTCACAGGCTGCCCAAAAAGAGACCATGAACCAGATTTGTCTCATGGACCATAATCTGTCAACTTCTGGACTATAGTAATGACTCACATACGACAAGATACAATTATTGTTAGCTTCTGTTGAGTTGGCCCCCCTGGGTGGGACTATTGTCATTCCTAGGGTTTTCATTGGCTAATTTTTTGGAAGTAGAAGGCCAGGCCTTTCTTCATAGTCTCTCAGTCTGGAAGCTCTGCCAGATCTGTTCAGCAGCATAGCAAGACATCCAAGTCTCCATGGATGGAAAGGCAGTGGCTATGCTGAGGTGCACGGGCTGGGAATCAAACCTGGGTCGCCTGTATAGAATGTGCGAATTCTACCACTGAGCCACCATGCCCTTCAGTCCTACTCTGTGGACCGAATAACCAAAAGGACAAATATTAAAGGTTAGAGACTGACAGGCAGGGTGGAAGAGATAGCACTTGGGGGCTTCAGTCCACTCTAAGTATAAGCTGGGTCAGCAGTGTGCAAAAGCTAATTCACTGTACTCTTGGGTAAGAGAGGCGTAGTCCCTAAAGCAAGGAACTCTGGTGGCATAGTGCCTAAGGCGCCTGATTGCTAACCAGAAGGTTGGTGGTTCAAACCCCCCAGCTGCTCTGCAGAAAGAAGAGGGGGCAATCTACTTACGTAAAGATTTACTGTCTGGGAAACCCAATGGGGGGTCCCTATGAGTCAGAATCAACTTGATGGCAGTGGGTGTAGTCTTTAAAGCAGTTCTCAAAGTATGGTCCCCAGATTAGCAGCATCAGCATCACCTGTGAAGTTCATAGAAATGCAAATCATTGGGGATCACTCCAGATTTACTCAGTCAGAAACTCTGGGGGTGGGCCACAGCCATTTGTGCTTTAATGACCCTTCCCAGCCAGTGCTGCTGCTCCAGGAGCCACAAGAGACCACTGACCCAGACACAGAAGGCAATGAGGCCACTCTGCTCAGCTCAGACCGCACTGCAGTACTGAGCTAAGCTCTGGGCGCTGCACTTCAAGCAACACAAACAGGGCACTCACCAGAGGACCACTGAGGTTGAGAAGGCACAGGTTAAATGCTGGCTCTGGGATTATGAAAAGCTGAAGAAATAGAGACTTTTTAACTTGGGGAAGAAATAACACTAGGAAGACCTGACTATTATTATTTTCAAAAACATAAGATTATTACCTGGGGATTTGTGATTGTTGGGTGCTGTCGAGCTGGCTCAAACGCATAGTGGCCTTTTGTATAACACAACGAAACGTTGCCCTGTCCTGTGGTTACAGCTGTTGCTTCTCATTTTCAGTTGTGCCATTAATTAGGAATAGAACTTCACATTTGCTCTGAATAACTTGAAGTGATAGGACTGGGAGTAATTACAAAAATGAAAGGGAAATAGCTCTGTTGGCGTAGTGCCTAAGGCTATTTGACTGCTAACCAGAAGTCTGGCGGTTCAAACCTACCAGCCACTCCCCGGAAGGAAGGTTGGGCAATCTACTTCCGTAGTGATCCTGCCTTGGAAACCCAAGGAGGGGTTGCTAGGAGTCAGGTCTGACTCGATGGCAATGAGCTTGGTTTTTTGGTTTTGGAAACAGGAAATGACTTAAAAGAACAATTCCAAGGTAAAATGAATTGCTTCAGGAAGGAGTAAGTTCTTTATCACTGGTGTGTTCTTAGTGTGGAGTTGGCTCTGACTCACAGCGACCCTGTGTACAACAGAACAAAACACTGTCCAATCCTGCGCCGCCGTCCGCACAGTCCTTGCTATGCTTGAGCCCATCGTCACAGCCATTGTGGCAACCCATCTCATTGAGGGTCTTCCCCTTTCTTGCTGATCCTCTACTTTGCCAAGCATGATATCCTTCTCCAGGGATGGTTCGTTCTGACAAATACGTGACCAAATGCGAGAGACGAAGTCCAGCCATACTCGCTTCTAAGGAGCATTCCAGCCGTACTTCCATGGTACATTCAATATTGATTCCAACGCCACAATACAAATGCATCAATTCTTCTGCAGTCTCCATTATTCATTGTCTGGCTCTCACATGAATATGAGGTGGCTGAAAATAGCAAGGCTTGTCTCTATCACTAGACATACTTAACCAATGGTGGCTGACCATGTAGCTGGATACTGTAGGGGAAAGCTGGTCCTGGGCCGGGGTGGAATTATTCAGTAAAACCTGTGAAAGCTGGAATCTGTATAAGGCAGAAAATGGTCGGAGAAGAAAAACTCAAATACTTTCCACTAATTGCCCTGTCAAAGGTGGAAAACTTGTGACTCCCAGGAAAACAAGGCAGAGGCAGCTGTTGAATTTCAGCTCTCCCAGGTGTCAGTGCATAACTTGAAAGGTTCCTTTCAGTCCCGATTCTGTATGACTCCAAGTTCTTTGTATTCACTGGAAGGAAGCAAGAGCCGCCTAGAAAAGATAGCTTCCTTGCAGTAGCTCCTAGTCTAACTCATCAGTTCTTGGCTTCAAATCCAGACCACTCAATTACCACTGAAACTTGGAGCCAATGTGTCCCCTGTAACTTGTATCTACTCGTCCCAGTTCTGCCTCAAACAAAGCTCAAGGCTAGTTTCTTTTTACACCACAGTGTGTCAAATACTGTCAAACAGCGATCAGCAACTTTGTGCCCCATCCCCACCCCCAGGTCTTATCTCCTCTTGGGTAGACTTGCTCAGTTTCCGATGCCTGTGAATGAAGCCCTTGCTCCCACTTGAGCTAGAATCTTTATGTTTAAGGTAGACTGCATTTAGGGAGCATGTTTTAATAGGTATAACCTCATTAGTTTGAAGTATGTCCATATTGGGCCAAGTTTATCTTTGTAGCAGCTAAAACAAAAGAGTTTGCTGAGCATAGTGCAAAGCAAGGCTTAAGCTTCTTAAGAGAAGTTATTGATTTCAGATACTCTTAAGCTCTTCAGAACTGATCAGTTACTAAAAATTACTAGGTAAGTTACAAATCCTTCTACCTCTTCACTAGGACAAGTGACTGAGGGACCTCCTCCAGGCAACTTTATTAGTCACTTCCAGTTTGCTTTTTGAACTTCAATAAAACTCCTTTCTTCAATGTCTATGCTAACAGCTTTCACTCCCAGGAACACAGGGTAGGTGAAGGCAGCTTGTGGTAGGGAGTGCGTGTGGATATGAAACAGGGTTGGGGAAGTCAACGGTTTCTGTGGGTTTACTGATGGGATCCAGGGATACCAACTCAAGTGTCCAGTGAGCTAGCAGGACAGAAGACAAAGGGGAGTGAAGTCCTCAGAGCTGAACTGCAGGACCCCGTACCCTTCCAAGCCATTTATATATATTTTTGCAAAAAAAAAAAAAAAAAAAAAAGCTGGCTTTGTTTAAGGGATAGGCATGTTGTGATGCATTTCTTAAATACATTTCTGAATTAGAGAAATGCATAGTAGAGGTGAAGAGCTGTGGTGGCATGGTGCCTAAGGCACTTGACTGCTGACCAGAAGGCTGGCAGTTCAAACCCCCCAGCCGCTCCTCGGAAGGAAGGTTGGGCAATCTACTTCCGTAGTGATACTGCCTCGGCAACCCAAGGAGGGGTGACTGTGAGTCTGATCAGATGCTACGGCAGTGTGTTGTTGTTGTGCGTTGTCCAGATACACTAAAACATCTTTAACATAATAGTCATAATAATGTTTTGATGTATGTTCCAAAGTAGTGCCCATCTGTGATTACAGACCACTGTCTGTACCTCAAAGTTTTAACATAATAGGCTTTATGGGAGTTGGGACCACAGACACATATGAAGTCAGACATCACCCAAGGGACACTATGTGACACGACTGTACCGGGGCCCCACCCCAGTACCCTGCTGTATCACAGACCCTGGGTGTCCAGCTCAGCATTCTGTGTTTGAACAAACCCTCCCAGTAATTCTGCTGCAAGCTCAGGTTTGAAAGTCACTGTAAAAAAATGTACCCAGAGTGTTAAAACACCTGACGACACAAAGCAGAATGAACAAGCTCATTCCGGCCCTACCAGGTCACTCTATTAATGACAGGCTTCTCTTTGAGAAACACACAGCCTTGATCTATGGATGGAAGCCAGGGAAGCCAGGGCGACTGTCTACAATTAGTCACTGGTTTTACATATATTAAGAAGCTCTGGTGGTTAATGTATTTGGCTGCTAACCAAAAGTTGGTGGTTCAAACCCACCAGCCACTCTTCAGGAGAAAGATGAGGCTGCCAGTCGGCTTCCATAAAGATTTACAGCCTTGAAATCCTATGGGGCAGTTCTACTCTGCCCTATATGGTCATTATAAGTTGGAATTGACTTGATGGCAGGGT
>NW_006921675.1:10968637-10973170 GCF_000298275.1 Orycteropus afer afer | reverse complement strand
CCTCCTTGGGTTTCCGAGGCAGTATCACTACGGAAGTAGGATTGCCCAACCTTCCTTCCGAGGAGTGGCTGGTGGGTTTGAACCGCCAGCCTTCTGGTAAACAGTCAAGTGCCTTAGGCACTATGCTACCAGAGCTCCTAGACGTCACCTAACCACCACTGCTCAGCCCCTGCATAAAGATTCTCTGTCAGTGGCACCTTTTCCCAGGACTCCCAAGCCTTCAGAAGTCATGTATAAACCCTTCAAACCACGGTCTAAACAGACCTGAGCCTGTTCCTCAGAGGCATCCATTCTCGCTCTGTCCTGTAGTTCTAGAATTTGTGGAATTGTTGAACCAAACTAAAGGAAAAAACACCGTCAGCTCTCAATTAGCTGCACCACTGGAGAGGAACAGTAACGGGGTGGATTAAAAAAATTTGGTTCTGTTTGGCTTTGGAACGTGTGCTTTTTTTTTTTTTTTCAGTAGATTAACTTTCTAATTATATTTTGCACAGCCTAATACTAGCAGGCATTTGCACTCCCTGAGCACATGCCATCCAACACTGGGGGTTGCAGCAGACAGTCCAAAAATGTGCTGCTCTCAGAGAACGGCAATGTTACGGAAAATCCACACATGGAGAACGGAGAGTAATTATAAAGTGCTCAGCGAATATTAAATCCTGAGCAGAGAAGGCAAAACAGGCCATGTGGGCAGAATGAAAAAGCTCATCAACATTCTAAAAGGGGCCAAAACTTACAAGAGTCAGCTTCAGTGTTAATGGCGTTTGATGAAAAAATAAGGATACAACTTACTGGGTGGTCAGTCAAGTAAGAAAACCTCAAGCAAAACCAAAGCGTTTTAAAAGAGTGTTTAAAATGACTTTTATTGTTGGAATTTTACAAGTAGTCTTTAGAGGCTTCAAACAAGAACTCTGTTGCAAAACTCTAATAAATAGCTTGCCCCAAGTCCCAAACAAAACAAAATGTAAAACAAAATAAAAACAGAACTCAGAAGGATAAGCAAGACTTCAGAATGCTTGGATGTTAGCAGTTATTTCTCATTTACAAAGAGAAATCAGGCAGCGTACAATCTCCTTCATACAAGTCAGAGAGAGAGACAGAGATGATGGGAATTCTTACGGAGCACTCTGAAATCTTCCTATTTCCATGACAGAAATGTCATCAGGAAAAAAAAAAAAAAATCCATGGACAAAATTACAGTCACAAATGAAACCTTACAGAGCATAAAAATCTGGTAGTGGGGTGGGGAGGAGCAGAGGAAAATGCATCTTGTTCCTTTCAGTGATGGAGAGAAGAATGAGGTTATTCCAGGAAGAATACTGGCGCAGATATGCTAGTTTGGGGACAATTATGAAGGCAAGGATCGAGGCCACCAAGGGCTCTCCTCAGGCCAATCAAGACTGGTAGGCCCAGTCTCTGTGTGCTGCTGGGTGAGGGCCTTGGACCAGTGCCCTGAGGTCCAAAGAGGCTTGCATCACTAGACAGGAAATAGGGCAACAACTTCTGCAGCAGACCGTGTGAGGGCCCCCGAAGGATGCAGGAAATGGCTTACATTTCAACTGGGGCCACACCCCGATTATCACAGGCATTGCTCCGAAAAAGCAAACATTAAAACTCACAGTTGACCATTCATTCTTAGCTTTTCCCAGTTACATATACTGGCAAAGTATTGCTTTGGAAAGGATTTATTAACTTATTCATATGTAATCATTTTGAGCAATCTTATGTCATTTCCATCAGCTTAAAAATTACATTTTTATCTTTAAAATCTCATACTATACTTCTCACCAAAATGCATACAATAGGGATAATAAGAAATACACATAATAAGGTTGTAATTTGGAGGAATTCTGAAACCAATTTATGTTTGGAGCCAGGCAGCTGTAGAGATGCTGATCCCAATTCAGTGGGGCTCACTGAAACCAGGCAAAACAAACAAACAAAGCATTAAGTCTGAGGAGCGCACCTGGGACCCTCTCCCTGAGGAAAAGGTGGCAGGAAGTGACCTCACAATGAGGGATATGGAAAGGGACCTCTGGCACTGTCTCTACCCCTCTCTGGGTTACTGCCTTGCTATTGTTAAATAACCCTGTCCTGCTGATCTCTGGAAGATAGGTACTGACAGCATGAACTCATGCACAAGTCACTCAAGAGAGGTGGGCATTTCCTAAAAGGCCCTCCCTCCCAGGCATTGTAAGAAAGAAGGTAAGGAAAATAACCCTCCCTGCTCCCCAAATAAACAATTAGAAAAACCCCAAAAACCTTCCTTTTCCTAGGAACAATGACGTCTGTCAAGGTAACAAGGGAAAGCTTGAGTTACCTGAAGTAAGAAAAAGCTGATGGAAATAGAGGCAGATGTGCCAGGGGGGACCCTGGGCCTAGATCCAACTTCTTTTTAAATACATAACAGATAAAGATATTGTGCAAAAAAATAAAGACATTCACATTTTAGCAGTTAAACTTTTATTTCACTTTTTTAAAATTTTTATTTACGTTTTTGTTTTTCTTTTCTACAAAAGGCAGATAATGATTGTTGATCTGCAATTGTTGTGTTGTGCACTCCCCGCCAGGGGGGCAAACTAGGAAGCTGGGGGAGTTGCTCTGAGAACGCTTTCCACGGCCTGAGCAAGGGGCTTCCAAGTCTTGGCTCGAGAGTGCTCCTCGTGGTCCCCCTTCTCCTTCCCACCGCAGCCTGCCCTAGCTCATGTCTATGGTATTGAAGACCCACTCAGTGAACTTCTTCAGCTTGTCAGAGGCATTCTGGGACTCCTCCTGCAGCCTCAGGTTGTCCTCACGCAGGTGCTGAACTTCAGCCTGAAGGTGGGCTTTGTCTTCTTTTTCCTGGGAGGTAGAGCAAAGTATATAAAGAACTCAGAGTGGTGGCCAGTGCCGATTACCCAATAAGCAAGATAAGCACAGGTTTAATCTGTTCACCACAGATTAGTACGTAAACACAAGTAAGCCTGTGCTTACCTTTCTTATTGGGTAACTCACTCCTGGGTCAACTGCTGCAAACAGCTATGGACCCATGTTGACCCTTGGCCCATCTCCAGGCTTCTTTCTACTGAACTCCTGCATACATGGCCTGGTACTGGCTGTTAAATTACTCTAAAGCTAAGAAACAGGGCTTCACTGTAGGTTTGTCTTGGAATGTAAATACATAAATGTATATTTTAACATTTTTGTTGATAAAGGCTGTCTTAAATTTTAGACTAATGTTTTAGTGGCTGCTGTCCTAGTATAATGAAAGCCACCTAACAAACAAAACATTTGATTTACTAGGTGCAAAAGCCCGAGTAACAATGATGCGTGGGCCTGAGCTACTGGCATGTTATACAAGGGGCAGGAGGGCCGGGAGAGGGCTCGAGGGGGCTGGCCGAGATCCAGAGGCTTTCACAAAAAAGGGAACAATTTTCTTGTACGTGTGACAATGAAAGCCTTCTTGCACTACTTGTGTTAGTGGCAACTGTGCTCCAAGCTGCCCCTAAACGTTATGTGTGTAAGAATTTCGATAGAGGGAAAAACACCCCATCTTTCTCCATTGCCACTACTTAACAAAGGCTCACACAGTTCAAGGGCAGTTTCCACAGTCTGGGCAATTTGTTTTGGGAATAAGCGTTTACCTTCTTCAAATCTTCCCGAAGCATCTTCAGCATGCCTTCCAGTTGGTCCACTTTAGAAGCCAGAGTAGGAGAGGAATCTTTACTGCTGGGAACAAGAAATAAGAGACCATGTTGGCAGGGGCCTCCATGGCTGGTTTTGTTGTTTCTTAATCTGAGGAGGCTATGCTTATTTTCAATGTCAAATTACTCAGTATGGTGACTCAATGTGAATTTTCACTTTCAAAAAGAGAACGGTAATCTTAACAAAAGGGAATACAAACTTGAACTCCAGCCAATCAATAGCTTCCTTTGTTAAAGATGCTGTGTCTTCAAGACAAAAGAACAAAGGACAGTAAGTGAAATGGTCCCTTTAGCAGGACAAGTGGTCCTTCTGGGCAGACATGACTGTCAAACAATGAAATGATTCCTCAGGGATCTCTCATAGTGAGCTTTAAAAGAAGAGAGCCAGGCCTCCGTGTGTGTGGAGCTGGGGGGAGGGTGGTGATGCAGGACTTGCCTTGGGGATGCAGGAATAAGGGAGGTCTCTGGTTCCCAAAATACTGTCAGTGGCCACTTGTTCAGTTGCAGCTAAGTTATGATGCCCACGTCTTAAAACCTAGTTTAAATATCTTAAAATATATTTTTTAAAAAATAAGACTACATGTTTTAAAAGGAGCTCTGGTTGTGTAGTGCCTAAGGCACTTGACTGCTAACTAGAAAGCTGGCGGTTCAAACCCACCAGCCACTCCTTGGAAGGAAGGTTAGGCAATCTACTTCCGTAGTGATACTGCCTTGGAAACCCAAGGATGGGTCGCTATGAGTCGGGTCTGACTCGATGGCACATAACAACAACAACAACACAGTTCAAAAGCCTGTCAGCCCAAGTTCAATGTCTTAAACTTGTATTAATAGCAAGATACACACACACACA
>NW_006921675.1:10936828-10968537 GCF_000298275.1 Orycteropus afer afer | reverse complement strand
TACCAATTACATCAACTTTAAAACCAAACCCACCACTGTCGAGTTGATTTGGACTCACAGTGACCCCTATTGGGTTTCTGAGGCGGTAAATCTTTACGGAAGTAGATTGCCCAGTCTTGCTTCCATGGAGTGGCTGGTGGGTTTGAACCAGCAACCTTCTTTCTGGTCAGCAGTCAGATGCCTTAGACACTATGCTACCAGAGTTCCTTATAGCAAAATATAAGGCCCCTAATTTTCATCTCTGTACATTTTACTGGGAGCTCTGGTGGCGTTAGGTACTAGTAACGTCCTACTAGTGGAGCACCAGAAGAAGGCGAGCTAGAAGACGAAAGGGCTGCTCGACTAGCCAGACAGATGACACACTGGACAAGCTTTGGTCCTAGGGCCCCAGGGCAGAGAACCCTTGTCACCTTTTCTTCCCACGTTCCTCCACCTGTATTCAAGCTGCCATGTTTCCTGAGTGAGTTCTAGACAGCCACATAACTTCAGAGATACAACAGAGAGTCTAAAATCTTTCAATGGGTTACATGCAGATGACTCCTTCCAGAAGATAACAGAGAAGGGGCTGTAACAAATAATTTTTTGAATCATGGAATAAATGATATTCTTTACTTTGAAAATCAAAGGTCAATGCCACTGAGTTGTATGTGTGATGGTGAAATAACAAATGTTTGTTATATATGTATTTACCCCCCTACATATACAAATCAAAGTTCAAGTTAGAATTCCTCACCTAAAATGAACTATGTTGATGTTTCCTGTTAATTCTCCATCTACAATAACCCCAAAAGCAAAACCCACAGTGACAGGGAGTATAACAAGACTGCACACAAATGGAATGACTGTGACTTCCACACATGTAAGAGAGGACAACCAAGTAAAAGCTGACAATGAATGAATTTTAAAAGGCAAGTTGCCAGCTGCAATTTACAATCTTCTGTCAATCATGGTCACTCCATATACTGCAGTAAGTTGGTTCAGACATTGGATGGGTTGAAGAGCAAAGATATGGTAGAATAGTAGTGGTGTTGACTTGGAACAGAAACAATGAGGTAGACGGTGGGGATGGGGTAGTAGGGTGTCCTTCACAAACAAAACCAAGTCCACTGTCCTAGCTCCTGGTAGGGCTGACTAAAGCCATTTCAGGTTGTCAGGATCGAAACAACTCTCAGTAGCTTCTCTTGACTTCTTTAAGGTTCCTGAAACTGAATTGTGTGTGTGCACACATGCTTTTAAAACCAGACATTTAAAGGCATTTGCATTTGTTCTGTCTGTACTGAACAAAGAAAAGAGCAGACATCACCTTCACCCTAGGATTCTACAAAGATTCAACAATTGTCAATAATCCTTTCTCTGGAGAACAGCCTTTGCTAGAGAGAGAAAACAGTCTTTGCCATCAGTCTCCTCATTGTAAGAGGCCCCATCTTTCCTGATTCTGCCATTGTTAGAAAAAGTTTTCCACAGCCCAACTAAGTATCATTCTCTTGACTCTAGCTGTACCAATGACAGGTATGGAGGCCACACCTGGCTGTTACACCACTAAAAGTACTTCCCTGCAGACTTGCTCAGAGACAACATTCTCAATCTGAAGCACAAGTATATTTGGACAATATATATCAACCTCACTTTTCCTGCTGCTATTTCTGACCAAATTTCACAGACATCTGGATTCTTAACCACCTTCAAAAGGGCTTAAGGAAAGCGATTTTAAATTAATGAAAGGATAACATCCTGTATCAGTTAGTGCTCACCAAGTGTCCCATGGCTGACTGCTGGGATGTTTAACTATATTGGACTATCAAGCAGACATGCACCAAGCTCACAATTTGAAACTGATGGAAAGTAGAAAAGTCAGCCTCTGCATAGTTAGGCAAAGTCAGAGTCCATGCTCTTAGAAACTCCCTGGGCCTCAGTTATTGCTTATTGTCTTTTTATTTTACTCATGTCCCTAAGTATCCCAGTGATCCAGTTTTCTGGCATGGTAGCTCTGAAGCAGCAAACTGGGAGCTGCTGAGACCCAGGCAGGTTAATATGCATGACCCCCACATGACAGCTGGCGGGAACTGGAAAAGCAGACCCAACAAGCCCAGGGGCCTGCAGATCTTCAGTGTAAATGATCTCTTGCACCTAGTACGCTCCGTGGGCATAAAATGTATTATAACCATAATAATGAATATTCATAGTTCTGAACTTAAGTCATCAATAAGAGTTTAATTGTGTTTACAATATTTTGTTACACTAAAATGTGAAGTGCCTGGCATTACGGTGATGAACTTCATGCAGCTAATCCGGGTGGTCTCCATCTCCTCTTCCCCACATCTGCTGTCACTAGTGGGTATGACGCGTGCTGCAGGGTGGTGACCTTCGCCACTGGGTGACCAACCTGCTGTAAGACTTCATCTGGGCCAGAGCCTGGTCCTCAAGCTGATCGCTGTTGGATGCAGCACTCAAGGGACGATGGTTTTCATCACTAGCAGCAAAGAACGAGGCTCTCTGGACTGCAAAGAAAAGAAACCATTCAATATTTTAGAACAACACCCCTAGGTCCTGAATGTAAAAAATCAATGAATGGCCTACACGGACAGTCAAATCCAAATCACTGTACAGAGATGCACAGAAACCTTATCTCCTACCCTCCATAGGAAAACACACTATTATTTTAGCCATAAGGGGGCGGTAGTATTGTAGCTTCCCTTTTAGAAGTAGTGATCATGAATCAATTTCTAGTCCTCCTTTCCTCTGGTTCATCAAAGTTACAATTTATAATATGTTTCCCTGGAAGCAGGCCTCATGCCAAATTTTTAGACTAAGCTTTCCACTTACTGATAATATAAAATGATTAAAGAGTTAGTATTAGCTTCTTGATACCTCTGAAGTATGTTTTACTAAGATGCCTGGCCACCATGGTGGGCTTTAACCTAAGTCCACACCACCTGTGTTTCAAAATGTACCAGTTTAAAATGTGAATCAAGAAAACCAAGTCAAATTTTAAAAATCTTCCATCCCATCAAGCTCAACTGGCATAATATACTATACAAAACATTGTTCCACCTACTACTTTGGCGAGTAGCGACTGGGACCTTAAAAGCTAGGAAGCTGCCATCTAGATGCACCAACGGGTCTCTCCTCGTCAAGAAGAAAGAAGAAAACCAAAATTAATGGAAACAATCAGTCCTAGTGACTGGTACACCATCCGATCTGCAACCTATACAACTATGAGACCAGAAGAACTAGATGGTGCCCAGCTACCACTGCCATCCACTTGGAAGGGATGTAGGAGATCCTGCATAAAGAGGGAGAACAATGTGGTACAAAACTCAAAATCATTTGGAGGCAAAAAAAAAAGAAGGTGGGGACCAGGTTTGCTGGTCCAATAGAGCCTGGTGTAACCACTGAGACTATGGCCCCTAGCTGCCCTTCAGGTCTGGAATTGAACCCACAACTGTGGTTTCCAGCCAAACAAAGTACAGGCATGTGAGTTAAACATTTACCTCAAGTAGACACACGCCCTGGAGAGAACAATCATGGGAGAAGGAAGGGCTGCTTATGCAAAGGGAAATAGCTCAGGGTGCAGAAGAGTATGAAGGGATGGACACTGGGAGGAGGTAACTATGGGGAGGAAG
The DNA here is from genome assembly GCF_000298275.1 of Orycteropus afer afer. Lineage (NCBI taxonomy): Eukaryota > Metazoa > Chordata > Mammalia > Tubulidentata > Orycteropodidae > Orycteropus > Orycteropus afer. The sequence goes on along the minus strand of NW_006921675.1, from coordinate 10,964,914 downwards.
TGGGAGGGAGCTGCTGCATTGTAAATTTTGGTCAATGTCATGAGACAAAGTATATGTGAACTGCTGTATGAAAAGTGAATTTACTCTGTAAATCTTCACCCAAATCCAAAAAAAAAAAAAAAAAAAAAATCTTCCATCCAAAAAGCAAAACTTACAACCATTCTTTATAAAGGAGAGTGACCAACAGATTGAAATTTACAAACAAGTTAGGACTGGGGAATTGACACCAGCTAAATAAACATCAAGGAGGCAAGGGGGTTTGCCCATTGTTATGGGATGAATTATATCCCCCGAAAATATGTGTTGTAAATTCTAACCTCTATGCTGTGGTTATAATCTCATTTGGTAATGAGTTGTTTTGTTATGTTAATGAGGCAAGAGTAGTATAGCATGTCCTGAGTCAATATCCTGTGAGATATAGAAGAGATTAAATAAGCCAGCAGAGGAGATGGAAGGTCAGACAGACACCAAGACACATGTAGATCTCCAAGGACCTATCTCTAGACCCAGAGAGAGAAAGCCTTTCTCTAGACCCAGCACCCTGAGTTCTAGCTTCCTAAGCCAAAAATAATTTTGTTTGTTAAAACCACCCATTTGCAGTATTTGTTATAGCAGCAGGCAGAATTTGGCAGTGGAAGAATAGGGTGCTGCTCCAACAGATGCCTAACATGTAGAAGCAGTCTGGGAAATGGGTAATGGGTAGAGGCTGGGAAAGTTTTAGGTGCCTAATAAATAAAAGCTTAGATTGCTTTTAAGTGACTGTTGGTAGAATTATGGACGTCAAAGGCAATTCTGGTGAGGGATCAGAAGCTAGGGGAGCAAAAGAGAAGTCTCTATCGTCTTAGATACATATGGTGCCAGCAATAGAATGTTGCTAGAAATGTGGACATTAAATGTGCTTCTGATGAGGTTTAGGAGCTCTGGTGGTGAAGTGGATAAGGCATCTGTCTGCTAATCAGAAGGCCAGCGGTTCAAACCCACCAGCTGCTCCATGGAAGGAAGATGGGGCGATCTACTTCCTTGGAAGCCCAGTGGGGGTCGCTGTGAGTTGGCATTGACTCGATGGCAGTGAGTTTGGTGTTTTTTTTTTTTTTGGTGAGGTTTTAAAAACATGATGAACATGTGATTGGACAATGAAGGAAAGGCAATGCTTTTTATGTAGTGGTCAAGAACCTGTCTGAAGTATGTTCAAATGGTTGGTATATGGTAGAATTTATAAGTGATAAACTTGAATATCTGGCTGAGGAGATTTCTAAGCAAGATTTTAAAGGGGCCGCATGGTTTCTCCTTGCTGATATACTAAAATGTAAGCAGAAAGGGATGGATTTAAAAATGAACTATACAGAATGAAATCAGAACTTAAAAGATTTGGAAAATTCTGTTGTATAAGCTAAGGAATGTTCACCAAGGATGTGGCCACACAATCCTTTATTAAAGACACAGTGCCTGTGACTGATGGATCTAGCCAACTATCACAACAGAAAACTCATCTATTTACAATGAAGGGGACGAAGAATGAAAGGAAAGAACGCTGTCTGCCTCTTGGAATTCTATAGGCCAGAAACAGGCCAACGGAGTTAGCCTGTGTCCCCCAAGAAGAGGACCATTCATGGAGTAACTCAGACATCAGCAGAACTGCTGGAAGAGCGAGGGAAGTAAGCCCTCTTCAGGTTCAAAGGGCAGGGCCATGAGCTCCTGGGTCTCAAAGTGTAGGGCTACAGTTCCCTAGGTTTCAAAGAGTTGGATCTTTGCCAACTCAGTTCTGGAGTGTGGGCCTGCTGTTAAGGTGTGAAAGGGGGTGGGGCCACTGTCCAAAGCTGAAAGGAAGGGGCTTTTATGCCCAAGGGGCAGAAGAACAGGGCCTGGTGGGGTCGAGGGAGTAGCGTTACCACTCAGACTACAAGAATGGGGTCGCCTAAAGCTGAGGGCACAGAGTTGCCATCCTAGAGTGCCTAGAAACAGGAGCTGAAGCCCAGGGATGAGGGGCCTCTACCTAGAATCCAGAGGACACAGGATTATTTTCCAGCCCTAAGAGCTAATGGGATTTGTTCTGCTGGGTTTTGGACTTGCTTGGTGCTTGTCATCCCTTCTTTCACTCCAACTTCCCCCATCTGTAATAGAAACGTCTACCTGTGCCTGTTCCATCACTGTACTCTGTATGCAGATAATCTGCGTTCTGGATCTCACAGGGTCACAGATGAAGGGGAATTCTGCCCCAGGATGGAATATGCTTAAAGTCTCATTCCTATTTGATTTAGATAATTCAGATGAGATTGGACTTTGAATTGATTTAAGACTTTTGGGATGAATGTGTTTTGCATATGGCAAGGACATGAATTTTTGAGGACCAAAGGGTATAATGTTATGGATTGAACTGTGTCCACCCAAAATATGTGTTGTAAACCTTAACCTCTCAGGGAGCTCTGGTAGCATAGGGCCTAAGGCACCTGACTGCTAACCAGAAGGCTGGCGGTTCAAACCCACCAGCCACTCCTCGGAAGGAAGGTTGAGCAATCTACTTCCATAGTGATACTGCCTCGGCAACCCAAGGAGGGGTCACTATGAGTTGGGTCTGACTCGATGGCACATAACAACAACAACAACAACAACAAACCTTAACCTCTATGTTGTGTGGTTATAATCCCATTTGGTAATGGGTTGCCTTTGTTAGGTTAATGAGGTAGCATCAGTATAAAGTTCTTCTGAGTCAATCTCCTTGGAAATATAAAAGCCAGCAGGGAGCAATGGGGGAAGAGAGATGCCAAGACACAAGGAGATCTCCAAGGAACCAGGAAGCAGAATTTGAAGCAAGGACCTTTCTCCAGAGCCAAGAGAGAGACAAAGCTTCCCCTAAAACCAGTACCCTGAATACAGACTTCTAGACTCCTAAACCAGGTGAAAACAAATTTCTCTTTGTTAAAGCCACCAGTGTGGTCCTTCTCTGAGAGCAGTACTAGAGAACCACAGCAGCCATTGACTATTCCACAGTTGCTTGACTTCTCAATTTTGTGGCCAGTAAATTTCTCTCTAAAATGGCAGCTGGGTTAAATAGCCAAATTCCAGTTTTCCTAAGTAAAAGCAGTAAAAACAAACAAACAAATAAACCAAAAAATCCAGAGCCCAATCATCTGTTATCATTATAACTTAATAAAGAATATCTTAGCACCAAAAATTGTTAAGTGATGATCTTAAAGTCAGTTATCCGTCAAAAAAGGACAGTTGACAACCATGTCAACACACACACACACACACACACACACACACTGCATTATTTCTAGCTCTTTATATCTCAGCAGGCCAGATCAGCACTGGTCTGAGGACTTGCTTTTAAGAACCATGAGGCCAAAGCAAGCACATAGGCAGTGGGTTGGGAAAGGAATGGTGCAGACAGAAAGCATGCCACTATACATGGCAGACATGAATGGGAAGGGTACATGAGGCAGCCAACACGTCAGGAACAGGAGCACAGCCAACAGGCCAAGCATCCTAATATATCTAACTATGCGTTTAGCAGTGATATCTTTATGATATGATTGAAGTCCTTCTGGATGTACGTTCCTTTCAGTCAGAAGACAGCTGGAATTCTTCTACTCCCTGCCCTTCCCCTGCGTGCAAGAGGTAAGGCGTCCATGTTATGAATTCCTATTTAGGGGAAACACCAGGTTCTATCTGAGTCAGTAAAACATGTGCCTAAGTGCCCAGCCTAGGGCCTGGTCCCCATCGAGTGCTCAACGAATGGTGGCTCAACCGGCCACTGGCTGTGCCAATGAAGCACATTTGTGTCTGAATGTGCAAAGCAGTAGAGCGAACAGAGACTTGACCTGAGCACCCACCCCACCAGCAAGCTCCAGCGTGACACCTCCAGGATCGAGTGTTGTCCTGTTTGGATCTTCAGTGGACTCACCCTCATAGGCTTTGGCAGCATCTACCAAGTTGGACCAATCCAAATCTGCAGCAGCATCAGGCAAGGGCATCAGGCCGGGGTCAGGCATGGGCTGCCTTCGGGTCTCCTGGATGTCAGTGAGGGAGCTGTCCGAGGCTGAAAACTCTCCTGCAGGAAAGGATGGGGGAGAAGACACTTCTGGTGCTCATGGGAGAATGACTCAAGAATGTGCCCATTTCCTGTTAGCACAGTGTTAAAAACCATCTGTGACCTAGACTCAGTTCCTAGGCTAGCAGGCCACTGGTGGCCACGCTAAAGCTGACCTAAAACAGGAATTGGTTTTCTCCCATCATCTCTGTCAACAGTGTGAGTGATGGAAAAGTTAGTTTTATACCAAACTGTCTGTCTGCCCTTGTGGAGTTCAGGGCAATTCCAATGTCTCAGAGTGGGAAGAGGAGGCCTAGCTCAACAGGGAGCAGGGCTAGATACAGCTCAGGGAAACGTGGTCAAGGGGATAATGGATTTTATTTTTATCTGGAACCAGATGGCCCCTTAAGCCCACCGTGCCCTAGGCCTGGGATCTGACCCATCCTCCCTTGTGCCTGGGACTGCCAAGGGACAGATGCACCCCTGCTCCCTGTCTGCCCTGCATCCACGGTGGCCCTGAGGATCAAATCAGACAGTATGAGTGAGAGTGCCACGTTACCCACAGGAGTTAGCCCACGAAGCTATTGTTAGGACTGGTGTTGCCTTTATTCTCCTTCCAGAGGACACAGGCCCATCAGGGGACCAACTCTGTGAATCAGTTTTTGATAAGAGCTGTCCGACAGTTCAAGCCCCTTCCAAGTGACAATTTGCTGCAAATAAGTATTAAACCATCTTAACAACTAACCTTCACTGAGTCTAGGGCACAATTAGCCATTCTATGCCATCTGAGGGCATGCTGTGACTGCTCTAGTATAAGCAGGCGAAGAACAGAGAGGGCGGGCTGATGGGGCCAGGGAAATTGTAGCTCACGAAATGTAAATTCCCTCAACAGGGGGGAAATAAGGGCAGTACACAATTTTGTCGAGAAAAGGAGCACTCAGAATGTGACTGTAACATTAAAACTCACAAAAACACGGAGCTAAAAGAGGAACTCATCATTAAAATCAATAAGCAACTCCAGAAATACCTGTCTATAATGAGTTAAATAAGTTCTGTCAATTATGATAGCCTGGTAAATCACAGTATATTTAGTACTTGTTTTCCCTTTCAAATTACATAAAGAACTGCTTTGAAGTGCAGCTGCTAGTTATTAATGTGCTTAAAATTAGCAAAATTATGAGTACATGGAAAGCAACAAATAGTGCAAGATATTAAATGCTCAGCTCCATTTAAACTTGCTCTCACCAAGGGCAAGTAGTTGGAAAAAGCAATTTGGTGTGCCACTCAAAACCCTTCTGCCCTTTTATCTCTGGGGCCCAAACTTCCACATGGGAGAGCGGAAGTCACCTGCCTTATCCCTCATACACACATCGCTGGTGGTCACGGCAGAGGGAACGAGCGCAGGGCCATACCCCAGCTACCGCCCACCTTTCAGGAAAGCAAGAGGATGTGACAGCAAGGCACGCAGAGGACTGCCCTCAGCCCCTCCCTTTTCCGCAGCCTGCAATGGTTTTGTAAGTGGGAGATGGGTTTCCTGACATCTCTCTCAATGTAAGCTCCTGAAATGCAGGGTCTCCTTTGGCTAGGGCCTAGTACATGACACATGCAAGCCTCCACAAGTGCTCTATTTTTATTGCTGCAAAGGTAAAATGAAAAGTGTAGGAAATTGACAAAAGAATTTAAATCAGGCAAGAAGTGGCAGAGTGATGGAAATAAGAAATGTGGCCTTGAAGTGTGGGGGGAAAGAAAGGAAAGAAAAAGTAAGGGGCATATAAGTCACTAGTGGAAGGTTCTTTCTCAAGTTTAGGTGGCAAAATGTCGCCATTTCATATGGTAAGTTTGATCAACTAGGCGTGACCTCCTAGGGCAAAGAGAAACCAGGCTCAAGCTGTAGTCAGATGTGGAGAGAGAGTGGGGGAAGATGGAGTGACCCTTGAGTGATGTCTATCGAGGTGAGGAGGGGAGAATGGGACTCTGTAACTGAGCAATGAGTAGGATGGAAATGTTGGGAGGAATATTCAAGAGGGTGGGCTGAGACTCAAGAACAACACAGGGAGAAAGCAAACTGGGCAAGTAGGAGAAAAGATTTGGAGGAAATACTGCTCCAGAGGAAGGGAAAGAAAAGAAATGATCAAGTTGGCTGGGCCTGTGGGTAAACACGGACAAAGATACGATATGATAACTGTAGAATTCACAGAAGAAAAGGGGCCTATGGGAGATGCATTTACAGCAGTATGTGTAATCAACAATCAGGAGCGCAAGCTTCCATAATAGCTGTCTGCTATTCTGGGCCATGGCTGTGAGGGTAGGTGTCGACCCTGGAATTGGGTTGGACAGAGAGAGGGGAAAGGATAAGAACAATCTTAAATTCGAAGTCCCAGATTATGGTCCATAGTAATATTGGGATCTTGTTGAGTTACAGAGCAAGCAAGCCAGGCATGTGTGAACCAAGGGTGAGAGTATTGTCAATAAACCCTTCTCTGAAACAGGGATACTTTTTGGTAAGTAGATAAATGAATGAGTACGTCAATAAATGAGCGGTCAGCTCCACACCTGGGAAAGTTGGGGAGTGATGGCAAGTCTGGGTTATTACAGTGTCTGTGGGCAATCAGTGGATACAACTCTAAGAAATAACTCTAACCTAGCATTAATCAGCATAGTGCCTAAGGCACTTGACTGCTAACCAGAAGGCTGGCGGTTCAAACCCACCAGCCACTCCTCGGAAGGAAGATGGGGCAATCTACTTCCGTAGTGATGCTGCCTTAGAAACCCAAGGAAGGGTCGCTATGAGTTGGGTCCGACTCCACGGCAAACAACAACAGCATTAATCAAACTCATCCAATCATTAAGCAGCTGGAATGTTTGGTAAAAATACCAATTCTCAGACTACTGCTTTGGAGATCTGAATTCAGCAGACCTTGGGTAGGGTCTAGGAATCTGTATTTTTAACAGGAGTCCCAGATGACTTGTGTGGCCTATTAGGCTGAGTGTCTGCACTATGTGGTCTGGCATTACAGGAGGAGAGACACTGACAGAAGGGCTTGGTGAGCAGAGACAATGTGAGCACAGAAGCAGAATGCCCTTCAGTTATTACTCTCTATGGAGGCTCAGTGGCACTGTTTCTGGGGTCAGTGGTCATCAACAAGCTGTTCTGCTGCAGCTGGAAATAAACTTACCGTGCAATGACTTCATTCCCAAGGTGTAAGACGGTCTCCGCAGAGGAAGAGACTTGGGGAGAGAAGGGTACGTGCTACTGAAGAGGACATCGTTGGGCAGGGCTTGGTCCAGCAGTGAAGCCCTCGAGGGGAAAAAGTGCTCCCTCTGGCCGCTGTAAATACTCTCATCGGACAGTGTCCTGTGCAAGGCCCGCCTTGAGGTGGGGGTGGGAGGGAAAGGAGACTGAGGGGAGGAGAGCGCATGGAACTGAAAAACAGAAAACAAAACAAGGAAAGTCACTTTTCTGGTTCAGAAACTCAAGTCCAAGATTGGGAGGGGGGTGGGCCAAAAAAAAAAAAAAGCTCTGCTCTAGCAACACCCCATTAAGTTCTAGAGCCCCAAGAAGAAACAGCCAGGATTTACTACCTGTGTCTATATCCTCAAGGAGCAAAAACAGTAACTCTTAGTCATCATTTCCCCAGAGCCCAGGAGGCTGCTTAGAGCCCCCTCACCAAAAATAACCAAACTCACTGCCGTTGAGTCAGATCCACCTCATAGCAACCCCTCCTTTGGTATCCGAGGCAGTATCACTATGGAAGTAATTGTCCAATCTTCCTTCTGAGAAGTGGCTGGTGGGTGTGAACCACCAGCCTTCTGGTTAGCCGTCAGATGCCTTAGGTACTATGCCATCAGTCCCCTACATAACGCAGAAATGTGATTCAAGTGGACTGATCGATATGGTACTGTGGTTAAGAACATGATCTTGTGGTTGCTGTTAGGTGCTGTCAAGTTGGTTGTGACTCATAGTGACCCTATGTATGACAGAATGATATGCTGCCTGGTCCAGTGCCATCCTCACAATCATTATGTAGCCACTGTGTCAATCTACCTCATAGAGGGTCTTCTCTCTTCCACTGAACCTCTGCTTTACACCAAGCCTGATGTTCTTCTCCAGGACTGGTCCCTCCTGATAACATGTCTAAGGTAAGTGAGACGAAGTCTCCCCATCCTAGCTTCTAAGGAGCATTCTGGCTGTACTTTTTCCAAGACAGATTTGTTCATGCTTCTGGCAGTCCATGGTATATTCAGCATTTTTCACCAATGCTATAAGACATTCAAAGGAACTGAGTTTTCTTCTACCTCTCTTATTCACTGTCCAACTTTGCATGCATTATTAAGTAACTGAAAATACCATGGCTTGGGTCATGCACACCTCAGTCTTAAAGTGACCTTCGCTTTTGAACACTTTAAAGAGGTCTTTTGCACCACATTTACCCAGTGCAGTACGTTGTTTGATTTCTTGACAGCTGTTTCCATGGGCACTGACTGTGAATCCAAGCAAAATGAAATCCTTGACTCCTTAAGTCTTTTCTGTGTTTATCGTGATGTTGCTTACTGGGGTCCAGTTGTGAAGACTTTTGTTTTCTTTGTTACATGTAATCCATACTGAAGGCTAGAGTCTTCGATCTTCATTAGTAAGTGTCTCAGCAAAATTATGGCATCTGCATATCATAGGTTGTTAATGAGTCTTCCATCAATCCTGTTGCCACATTCTTCTTCATATAGTCCAGTTTCTCACACTATTTACTCAGCATACAGACTGAATAAGTATGGTGAAAGGATACAACCTTGACACACACTTTTCCTGATTTTAAACCACACACTATCCCCTTGTTCTATTCAAATGACTGCATCTTGGTCTACGTGCAGGTTCCTCATAAATACAATGAAGTGTTCTGGAATTTGCATTCTTCACAATGTTATCCATGATTTGTTATGATCCACACAGTTGAATGCCTTTGCATAGTCAATAAAAGACAGGTATTCTGTCTGGTATTCTGTGCTTTTAGCCAAGAGCCAACTGACATGAGCAATGATATCCCTCTTTCCATGTCCTCTTCTGTATCTAGCTTGAATTTCTGGCAGTTCCCTGCCGATGTACTGCTACAACTGTTTTTGAATTATCTTTACCAAAATTTGACTTGCACGCGATACTAATAATATTGTTTGATAATTTCTGCATTCTATTGGATCATCTTTCTGTGGAATGGATGAAATATGGCTCTCTTCCAGTCAGCTGGCCAGACAGCTATCTTCCAAGTTGGTAAACATCTTCAGTTTCTTCATCTTTGGCATTAGTGGTTGGTGACTTAATTTGAATAATAGTTGTGTTATCTGGTCTTCCTTGTAGGTGCATGGATATTATCCTATCACCATACTTCAGGATAGATCTGGAAAGATTCTTTTGGTGATGAATGTGACACCATTGTTCAAATCTGTCCTTTTTGGCATAACAGACCCTATTTTTGTCCAATTCAAATGGCCTCTACCCATCCATTTCAGCTCACTAATGCCTAGGATAGTGATCTGTATGCTTTCCATTTCACTTTTGACAATTTCTAATTTTCCTGGATCCATACTTCATAGATGCCACGCTTTGATCATGAAGGAACGTTTGCAGCAATTTCTTCTCATTTTGCATTGTGTCACATCAGCAAATAAAGATCCCGAAAGTTTGACTTCATTCCCATCATTCAAGTCAACTCTATTTTGAGGAGGCACCTCTTCTCTAGGCGTATTTGGAGCTGTCTTCCAGCTTGAGGGGTCCATCTTGTGGCATTACATCAGACAGTGTCTCACTGTTATGCACAAGGCGGTTGGTGGCACATTCTTTTTTCAGAAGTAGATCACCAGGTCCTTCTTCCTAGTTTGTCTTAGTCTGGGAGCTCCGCTGAAGCCTGTCCACCAGGAGTGACCCTGCTGGGATTCAAAAAACTGGTGGCAATAGCTTTCAGCATCACAGCAACCTGTAGGCCACCACAGTATAGCAAGCCAAGAGACAAGTGGTGGGAATTATAGGTAGCTCTATGTAAATTATTAATTATGAAGCTACATTTTCCCCCCTCAGTTGACTTCAAATGGACTCTGACTCATGGTGACTTCACGCGTACCACAGTAGAATCATGCTCTATAGGGTTGTCAATGGCTGCTGTTTTTTGGAGTAGACTGCCAGGCTTTTTTTCCAAGGCATGCCTGGGTGGGCTTGAGCTGCCAATCTTTTGGTTAGCAGCTGAGTGCATTACCTGTTTGCACCACTCAGGGACTCCCAGTGGAACCTGCAGTTGAACCTAGATAGATACTACATGAGTTTTGCAGTTCGGGTTTCCATACATGAAATAAAAATAGGAAAGTCCGCATCACAGAGGACTATTTGGTTCCAGATGGGTGTCTTTCTAGTCGATGTCTTTTACTTTGGTAACCAGACTTGATTTGATTTGAGATTTTTTTTCTGTAAATAGCCAGCTTCTGAGAATCCCACTCTTTGCCAAGCAGATACTTTAACAATATTTGAATTCCAGCAAGCCACATGCCAACAGTGCTCTGCATGTTAGCAATAAAGCAATCCTTACTCAGTGCCTCTTAGACTCCTCTTCACCTTGACACAAAGAAAAATGTGAAGAGCAGGTGAAAATGGGAGTAGGAGGTCTGAGTCACTGCTGACAGAAAGCCACCATGGGTATTTTCCATGACACTTTGAAGGAGCGGAGAAATAATGCTATGGCAACGGGTCCATTAGGAGGCTGATTTCACAGAGCCAGGAGAGAGTTGAGGCTCAGGCTCATTCAAGTGCTCTGGGCCTTAATAGGCTTGTGCTCAACAAGCCAAAGGTTCACCAAGCTAAGGGTACCCACAATGTAGTGTGTGCAGTTGCTACATAAACATACGGTTAATCACAGGCATTGTAAGTAAGCCTCAGCTGTAGCCTGTTGTGTACAAATTATGTTCACTTTTAAAAATTCACGATGAGTTAAATCCATGGTACACAGGCGCTGCTCTGCAGCTAAGCTGTTCTGATCAATGCTTGGCAAAGCTTGAAGTGGGAAGGACTTGGTATGGGAAGTGACGACTGCCCTCCTCACTTCACCAGAAGAGTGGGCAGCAGAGGTGACATGGCTCGCTAATTGTAGATTTTTTTTTTTTTTAAATAAAACCAGATCACCTCTCCTGTACTGCAAGGTTCTGGGATATCACATGAGGCCAGATGTCTGTATTCAAAAACTGCTGTCAATCTTTTTCAACACCTCTGGTTTGGTTTTAGAAAAGGGATTTCCTTTCCCAGTGAGTATTCCCACCCTATTTGTCAGGAAGGAGCTCTGGTAGCATAGTGCCTAAGGCACTTGACTGCTAACCAGAAGGCTGGCGGTTAAAACCCACTAGCCACTTCTTGGAGTGAGGGTTGGGCAATCTACTTTCGTAGTGATATTGCCTTGGATACCCAAGGAGGGGTCACTATGAATTGGGTCTGACTCGATGGCATATAACAACAACAACAACAACAATTTTTCAGGAGAGAAATTTTCCACCAACTCTAGTTTCAGCGTCTTTGGAAAATATTCCTATACATCGAGACAGTAAGTTGCCTTGAGCAGTGGGCTTTATTGACAGGTATACATCCTGCTCCAAAGGAAGGCAGGGAAGGAGGTGGAAGTAAGCAACCTGCCTAGTGCCTTTCGCTCACTGAAAAGCAGCAGAGTGCAGTCTTATCCAAACAAATGGGGACAGTTCCTCACTCCGGCCCTCCTCAACTCCAGTACGAAATAAGGCACGCAAACCCAGCTGGTGCCCAGGCGGGCCCCTGCCTCTCCTGCAGATTACTGGGCACTCGCTTTACCCAGTGCTGTCAGCAGGGTGGATTACCCAATAGGCAAGTTAAGCACGGGCTTACCTGTACTTACTGATCTGCAGTGAACAATTTCACTTTTTTTTTTTTTTCCCACCACATCAAAGATTCTGCTTCTAGATATGGCTGGCATCTGTCTCTTTCCCAGCCCCACAGCACCTTCCTACAGAATCATAGCCTCCTTTTCAAACTGATAATCCCTGATAAGCATGAGTTTATTTATGCTACTTACTAATCTGCAGTGAACAACATCATATGGGCTTCAGCACATCAAAAATTTTTGATTTGATGGAAAACATCCAAAAGAAACTATACACTGCAGATTAGTAAATACCTTGCTAGTTGGGTAATCCACCCCCAGCTGTTAGCTACCATGACAGAATCACAGTGGGGTCTCTGTCACACACAAAGGGATTTCAGAGAGCAGCCAGACAACGGGTTCTCAAACTGTGTTCCAGGGAGCCCTGAGGGCTCCTCACAGCGCCACTGCTTAGAGAGAAGAGATAATTAGGTGGCACCCAGATGTCCATGCCACACCCTGCCGCAGTCAGAGAATCTCTTCTTTCTAAGTTCTACATAGTGGGCTTCCATGTATGGTTTTATTTGAAAGAAATGGTCCAGAGCTTTATAAATGTCTGGGAACCACTGGTCTACTCTGTTCATCTACTTCATAGCTGACTTTTCAAAAAGACCTGGAGAGGTGGCATCTTGCTCCCAGTCAACCTCCTGTTGTCAGTGAAGTGTTAACCACCCTCCCAATAAGCAGCAGCTCTTTCTAAACACTGGTGCCATATGAAGCCTCTTCCTTTGGTCTACACCTGAGGTGGTGGATGGTTTGCACTATAATCTGTTCACAGACCAGACTACATGGCGCCTTGGGGAAAAGTAAAGATATCCCATCTCTGCCTGCCAATGACATTTCTTAGAATGCTACAGCTCTGCCCTTTTCCTTGAGTTTAGGAGTGCCACAGCAGCTGCATGGGGCCTGCAGCCACCCACCTCTCAGCCACAGCCAGAGCGCTGCCACGTCCTGCAGCAGACATCCCCGTCTGCTGGCAAGTGCGCTGTGTTTCAGAGCCTGGCAGGGACTGTGCCATTTGATATTAATGATTGCTCATAGGTAGGACTTGCCATCCAAGAAAGCCAACGTGGCGTGTGAGTGGGTTCCAGGGATTGCAGCCACTCCTAAAACCCTGAAGCCTGAGGCAGTGGCTTGGAGCCCGGAGCCAGGCTTGACCTGGAAGACTTCCCGAGTGCACACAGGCCTTCCCGCACAGCAGAGCCACGGTCATTCAGATGATGAATCTCGGAAGACACAGGGAGCTACTTAATGGAACTCTTCTGAAACCCAATCACTCAAAACGGCTGGAACTGGAGCGAAAACAGAGTATGCTCCGCCCCCGCCAGCTCTCTACGGCAGAAATACTTTTCCTGCAGAGGCTTTTACAGTAAGACACTCACAACAGAAAAAAAGTGCCCCTGTATCAAACAGGCATGTGAAAGTAATTCTATTTGAAAATACAAGCCCAAGACCTGGAATAAGGGCAAAGCAGACATTTGCCTTCAATTATTCCACTGCATGCATAAATCAAAAGAATGGGTGTCCTGAGCTTGTCCCCCTTTCCAAAATGGCTAAATTAGAGGAAAGATTCTTTCAGGGCAAGTTTTAGTTTCCTCTAACCTCCAAGGAAAAATCTGAAATCATTCTTATGTTGAATATGGTACAGGCCGTCTCTGAGTTATGAATGTCCAACTTACATACAATCTGTAGTTACAAACCAACTCCCATAAAGCCTACTATATTAAAAATTTGAGGTATAGGCAATGGGTCATAGTAACAAATGGGCACTACTTTGCAACATACATCAAAACATTAATTAGCATTACTACTGTACTCTTAGGTTAAAGATGTGTTAGTGCATCTGGAAGTGTTTCTTTAATGTTTTTATGCATAGAAAGGTACATGATACACTAAGTCAAATATTTGACTAAATGGCGTTAGATATGGACCATGTCTAACAATTCTGACTTATGTACAATTCAATTTAAAGAGAAACTTAGGAATGGAACTCGTTAGTAATGCTGATACTTAAAAATTTTAATATACCTCTTTGGGTTTTGATGGACACAGAAAGAAGTTTTAAGCACTATGTTTGACAAAGTGGCTTAGGAAACCACTTGTGCCCAGGGTGATGAATCTCAACAGTTAAGTGCTGGCTTACAGACAGGGTTTTGAACCATTTCAAACTGGCTCAGTCATGGCCAACAAAACAAAACCGGAATAGACTTGAATTTTTAAAATTTGGGTGAAGTGGCATGAGAACTGGAATGGGAAGAATTATAGGTTGAAGTCTTGGAATAGGAGACTCAGAAGAAGCGTAGTGAGTCTTTTCAGGAGCCTGGTGTGGGAGAGTGGATTACTGTCAGGACTAGGGAGAGTGACAAGGGGTGTTGGTGGCACAGTGGTTAAAGCATCTGGCTGCTAAGCAAAAAGTAAGCAGTTTGAACCCACCAGTCACTCTATAGGAGAAAGATAAGGCAGTCTGCTTCTGTAAAGATTTATAGTCTTGGAAACCCTATGGGAAAGTTCTACTCTGTCTTTAGGGTTGTTAGGAGTTGTAATTGACTTGATGGCAGTGGATGGGTAGAGAGTAACATGTATTCCAAGTGGTGTGGTGGGCTCCATCTTTGAATTGGGCAGCACTGTTTCTGACTGTGCTTGTTAAGAGATTTGATTGCTGTGCAATGTGCACACTGCCCTTGTTTCCTAACAGGGGGATTAAATTTACAGCAGGATGTTGACCTGTAATTTTCCTGTGACTATGATGCCCAGAAGGAGCTCTGGTGGCATAGTGCCTAAGGCATCTGACTGCTCCCCAGAAGGTTGCCAGTTCAAACCCACCAGCCACTCCGCAGAAGGAAGAATGGGCAATCTATTTCCATAAAAATTTACACCTCAGAACCCAAAAGGGGTCGCTATGAGTTGGAATCGACACAATGGCAGTGAGTTTGGTTTGGGTTTGGTATGATGACTAGCCCCATCATGACTGATTTCTCTCTCATTGCTATTTGCCCCAAGTGCTGTTCTGTACCTTAAAATTCTTCTGTGATTCAGGAGTTGGGCTTTCAAGGTCAATCAGTTTCTTTAGATCCTCCTCAACGGTAGACTTGGAAGTTGGCTTAGGGGATGCCCGGAGGTCCCTAGTTGAAGCCTGTAACCTGGTGTGGGCTATTTCATTGCCATCACTCTGATGACGCCTTGAAAGAAAGGGAAGAGAGAGTAGAAACCAAGTCAACAAGGCTGACTTAAGGGCACAGTGGACTTTTAAGGATGAGAGTCAACAGAGAAACAAAGGAGAGAACAAGAGAATCATTTAATTAGATAAATTAAATGTCTGTTAAAGAAACAAAACCATTTTGAAACACAAAATTAAAAATCTAATTAATAAATCACCTCTTGCAGGAAACTATTAATTCCATCAGCTAAAATCAGCAATAAACTTCTTTAAAGACCACAGGTTACGAATCCTACATGCAAGCTTTGCACAAACAAAAACAAAATAATGGAATACATCATTTATTTTATTACTGTACTACTTTGCCAAAAAGGCCTTTCTATTCAGGGGTACTCACTCACTTTCTAATATTCCCTCTGGTGCCTAATAAGACCCGTTCAGAGAATTACTTGAGAAGGCTGTGGTTAATATCATCAAGGGTCTCACAGCACAAGTGTCGTCACAGCTAGACCAGGGGTAATTATTCTCAACTGTGTTCTTCAGATCTACCCCTTCCTTAGGAGATCTAAGATTCCCAAATCCAAATACATCTTATTTAAGGAACATAGTGGAGAAACAATTAAGATAAGTTTCAGTTAAAAAATACCTCCACCAAAGTGGCCCTTTCCCATCACACAGCCTGGCCTCTCTGCTGAAGGAAAGTGATCCAACCTTTTCTGTCTGTCCTTTTAAATTAAACCACCCAGCAAAAGAAGGGAAGGAGCCCTTACTTTCTTGTGTCCATGAAGCCCACAGAGTTTATGGTTCCCTCTGGTTTTTTCCATCCAATCAGGTACTTGCTCGTTGCTCCCTGACGAGGGTAGAACGTCCTCGGACCAGATGAGGAAGAGGAGGAGGAGGAGAATGAAGGCGCAAGCTGCGAGGAGGTGGCAGGATGAAGCTCTTCTTTAGGTGAACTCCTGGCGCTGGTGAAAACGACGGGGCTGGCAGAGTGTCGGGAGCTCATGGTACTAAGGAGAAGCAGGACAAGGACCAAATGACCCGAGTGTGCATGTGAGCTTCCCGGGCTCGCTATGTCAGTCATGAAAGTGTCAGCCAGGACAGGGGTGATCACACGATGAAAGAACAATGGATATTTCATAGACTATTAATGGAGGTAGATACTAACCTACTTGTTTCCTGACTGTAATTTAAATGTCTGCTGTCAAAGTGACACACTGTCACCGGGGCTTAGTCTGCACTTCAAATTAAAAAGTGAAAATAGTTATGACTGTCCAAAGCACTTTCAAACATGTTTGGCACCACTGAAGTTTGTTAGAATCACATCTATAAGAGCCAAGTGACGGGGAAAGACAGCTGCAAAGGTCTAGCAGTCTCAATGGTTATCTGTCTTGCCTTGCTCAGAACCAGGTCTCATAGAGACCCTTCCGAGGGCTGGGGAGGGGAGACTAAATCACGGATACAGCTTCTATACACTCACATCTAAGGCTAAAGGGGATCCCCGTGATATCTGGCACTAAACTCTAGTCATCGATGGATTTTAAACATTGGTTAAAGATTGAAAAGGAATAAAGGGAAGACTACTCCTTACACTTCTGAAATGTAAAAAAGTAGACTTTTCAAATCCAGGGCTGCGAGTTTACATTCACTGCAAATCTGAAGAGCCTTTAACTGTAGGATTTCCACACTGCCTTGCCAAGGATCTCACCGGACCTAAATTCCCAGTACGTGAGCCCCGCAGGGGTCTCCAGTTTAGGATGAAATGAAAGACTGGTGACTTTCACTGCAGTGAGCTTCCAGTTACTGAAGGCTGACTCAACAGTGTGTGGTCCCAAAGCATTTCTTAATAGCACTTGCATCTGTCAAAACTAGTGGTGCTGATCTGAAGAAAAGTATTGACTTCAGCTAATAATAACAATATATCAATACTGATTCATTAGATGTGACAAATATACTACATAATATAAAATGATAACAAGAGGGGAAACTGAGTAAGAGGTATATAGGAACTCTACCATCTTATAACATTTCTGTAAACCTCTAACCTAAAATAAAGTTTATTATGAAAAACAAAACATAAACAAACAAAAAATATTAATGGTCTGGTCTTGAGGTAATACTATGGGGTAAAATGGCTCTTGAGTCCCATCTCAAACCAACATAGAAATCAATTCAGCTGGATTGCAGATCTAAATGCAGACTCAGAGGCTCTGAGCTATCACATGGAAGGAAGAACACCTTTCATGATAGAGACTGTCAATGGAAACAAAGGAAAGAATTGAACCAAAGACACAGAGTAGGACAATTTTTTTAAAATTTCTATCCAACAGTGGGTTCCTATCCAGAATATATGATTCCTAAATACAAGGAGCCCTGTATTAAGTGCTCAGCTGCTAGCTAGAAAGTCAGTGGTTCAAACAGAGAAGCTGCTCCACTGGAGAAAGATGGGACAGTCTGCTTCTGTAAAGATTTATAGCCTCAGAAACCCTATGGGGCAGTTCTACTCTGTCCACAGTGTTGTTTTGAATTGACTTGATGGCACTGGATTTGAAATAGCATAAGACAGATAACTCAACAAAAAAATGGGCAAAAAACATAAAAAGGAGGTTCATAATGAAGGGTATTTAAAAGACCAATAAACATAGATGCTCAACCCCAACATGGCAACACAAATTAAACTCACAACGAGACCACTACATATTAATCAGAACGGCTAAAATTAAAGACTGACAATATAAAGTGTGGGAAAGGATGAAGTGATTAGAACTCTATATAACTCTATATAACACTGCAGGTGAGAATGTAATTTGTTACAATTATAGTCCCCATGCAAAGAATCCCTGGTCACTGTAGGCATTCAATAAATATTTGATGAAAAAACTGCTAAATAAATGATAAATTAACCATCCATTATTAATCTAAGGAAGAGTTACATATGAAGATACTATATTTTGCTCATATTGTACTTAAAGCTGGATGTGGCTTGATTTTATTGCATAATTAAATCTGCAAAATGTGTTTTTGTTTACATGTACAGACTTCCATGGATAATTGCTTAAATAAGACCACAGGCCCTGACTATTGGTTTTCTCTGTGAACATGAAGGCTGACACTAGCCTGCAGGTGTGAAATGCCAGCATACTTCTGTTCACTAACAGTTATAACCAAGACAGCATTACTTAGCTGTTGATTAGATTTTGAAACAGATAACAACAAAAATCAACCAATGATTTATAGTACTGTATTTGTTCTTTGGGAGCTCTGGTAGCGTAGTGCCTAAGGCACTGGACTGCTAACCAGAAGGCTGGCAGTTCAAACCCACCAGCCACTCCTCGGAAGGAAGATGGGGGCAATCTACTTCCATAGTGACACTGCCTCAGAAACCCAAGGAGGAGTTGCTACAGTCTGACTCTACAGTACACAACAACAACAACAACAATTTGTTCTTTAATGCATAAAACACACACCTGAAGTGAGGAAGTACTTCACACATTTGGCCTGTAACTCAGCAGGCATATGAGGATCATGTGGCAGCTCCTTAGAAACACACATTCTAGGACCTAATCCCAGATACCATCATTGACGAGATCTGGAGAGGTGTCTGTGTAATTGGGCAAAATCTCCCCAAGCGTGCATCAGTTGAGAGCTACGGCTTGAATCCAGCTGAAATATTCATATCCTTCTGCCTTTATCAAAGAAGAAGCCCTAGCTGCGCAGTGGTTAAAGCACTTGGTTGCCAACCAGAAGGCTGGTGGTTTCTCTGAGGGAGAAACCTATGGCAATCTGCTTCTGTGAAGACTTACAGCCTTGGAGACCTTATTGGGCAGTTCTACTCTGTCCACAGGGTTGTTATGTGTTGAGATTGACTTGATGGCAATGGGTTTGGGTTTGGTCTCCTTCCTTTGTGGTCCCGCCCCTGAGCCAAGCTGTGGTGGTAATCCTTGAAGCTGACAAACCCTGACAGTCTCAGACCACCTCGAGGCTGTACCAGCACACTGCACACAAGAATTTCTGAAGTGAGTGGAATTACAACACAACCAAAACAAAGTCGGTAGCTTCATAACTTTTTAAAGTGGGACGGTGTGGCTCGTCTGTTTCACTAATGTGGAGATTTCATTTTTATGCAACATGCTGCAATTTGGTTTTACATGTGGTGAGTTAAATCTCTTCATAGAAACTGTGTAAGAAGGTAATGAGCCAATAACCACGGAACAAAAAGGGGAAAACCACAGATATCTTAGGAAGTGACAACTATCTAACTGTAAGACACCTTTCCTTTCCTGGGACTGGGGCAACCCTGGATTCTTTTTGGTCATCCAGGCCACAGATTTTGAAAAGGAAGAGAGAATACACACATACATAGCTCACAGAAAAAGTGACAAAGAGGCAATGAGGCAACAAAATATGGAACTGCCTTAATCTACCGAAGCATTTCTCAGTACTTGGCTGACCAGATGCTCAAAAGAAACCATGAACCAACTGTTCTGTACCCTAATGATCTGACACTCTGGCTGTGGTAAAACGTTTTAGGGAGAGGTGCTGGATGACCAATCTGCAAAAGTGGTGCTTGTCTCAGTGGGTACTGCTTTCAGAAAGAGAAACTCAACTGGCTCCCTGCACCCTTTGCTTGCCTTGCAGAGTGATGACCCACAAGTGGTCAGGGGGCCTGAATGTCAGCAGTCAGAGCCCCAAGTACTAAACCTATGAGGCCTGGGAAACGCTTCTGAATTTCTGCACTCTCACTAAGACCACTATCTCCTGTGGGAAAGACACCTGCCTGTCCCTCTCAGCTGCGGAAAGCTGCTGAAGGAAACGCTTGGAAGTCATCTTCTATTCAGGCATGGTACTGAGGGATGGATTAAAAGACTGGTTGAGCCTGCTAAGGATGATGCTTTCAGGAGGAGGAGAGCAGCAATTAGTCACCTGCCAAATGGCTGTGGCAAAATCTGGGCCAAGGCTGACTGCTGGCCTCATACCAAGGGGAGGGGGCTGACTGGGTATCCTGTGATTGCCGAGGGGTGACACATAATGTGGAGGATAACAATTAAGGAGGACTCCTCCCACACTGTTCAGCACTAGCCAAATTTGTACCATATCAAACACTAGGCTCCACAATTTGGGAATCTTCAGATGGTAGGTCTAACAGATGAGGGGAAAAGCAAACAAATGAAGTAGAAACGGTAACAGAGACAAAGGAAGTATTCAAGTGATTATAGTAAAAAACAAAAAACAACAACGAAAAACCCCTGTCTACCTAAGGAGAGATACAAGTACAAGGGCAGAGTGAAGACATAAAGCACAGGAGGAGGGAGTAGCTAGGTACAACCAGCCGAAGAAGCCTCGGGGGTCACCACGGACCACAAGCGTCTACATCTGCAAGGCTGAGCTGTTTATTAAGGAAGAAGCAAGATAACAGGTAGAGCTAGGACCATCATCATTTCATTCAGCACAGCTTAATAAGTTTGTCATGTAAAAAGGATTAAACAAACAACCCAGGAACTCTGAGAATAAAAATTATGACCATAGAATGAAAACACATAAAGGACAGTTATAAGAGTTGTAGGAGATAAGTATTTGTCAAAGAAAAGTAACTAGATGCTGTGTTAAGGAAGGTGATGGAGAGCTTACAAGAGGAAATGACAGAATCTTTCGTCTAGAAGGATGTTTACAACTTGCAATACATTTGATAGCCTTTTTTAATTTCCAACAAACATAAAAAACAACCATTTAGTGGGTAGATCATGTTATCATCGGATTGGAGATAAAGGACAAACTCAGGGAAATGGCATGACTGGCCAAGGGCCACAATAGTCAATGGTAGAATGGAGACTTGAAGCTAGATCCCAGGCTCCAAATCTAGGGTCATTTTCTGTTTCTCTCTCAACTTGCCTGGAGAAAGAGGGCTAGGACAAAATACCTTTTTTCTTTTTAAACGGTTTTCAAATGAACTCTTTTAGATATCTACAAGTTTGAAAATCTTAGATTTCAAAGTATCTTGGAGTTCAGAAAGGGCTTACCTCAGAAAAACCACTTATTCTCTCTTAATTGAGGTCTTAATTGTATATTTAAACTGCAGCTGGGGGAATTTATCAATTAGGTCCACTGAGAAGGAGAGAGAGAAGGAGAGAACATGGTAGGTACTGCTATTATTCAGAGAGGTTGTACAATTTCTCCTCTTGACATTTTTCTTTTATCTCATTTATTTATGTATTAAAAGCTACTGGATAAATTCTCATCTAGGTTTGACGGTTTACATACGACAAAGAATGGACTCTCTGCCCAATTCCTGTTGGTCTCATGATTCACTGGCCTTTAGAGAATCTGGCCCTTCCACACCAATTGGAGGAATGGATCAGAAGCTATGTGAAGTAAATGAATGGCACACTTCTTGTTGGTGAGCTCTGCACCAACAGATCTAACATTTATGGCTTGTCACCAGTCTCGTTTTCTCAATGTTCCCCTTGTAATTTCAACCATTCTATTTGTCAGTCGTTGAGGTTAGTTCAATGTTACTAGAGTTCTTGATAAAATAATCACCCACCCTGTTCACTTTGAGGTCTGCTGTAGCAAAACAAAATGAAATATAAACCTGAATGATCATTATGTGTGGTGCCATGCTGCAAACATTCCCATTACCTATACCTAATAGAGAGACCCCTGCATGCTGCAGTGGTTAATGCACCTGGCTGCTGGGTGAAAGGTGAATGGGTTGAGTCCACCCAGAGGTGCTTCAGAAGAAAAACCTGGTGATATACTTCCCAAAATCCAGCCACTGAAAACCCTATGGAATGCAGTTCCACTATGATGCATATGGGGCTGCCATGAGTTGGAACTGACTAGGCAGCAACTGGTTTGGCGTCTTGGTACACCTACCAGGTTAAAGAAGGAGCTGTCGTGGCACAGTGGTTAAGACATTTGGCTACTAACCAAAAGGTTAGCGGTTTGAACCCACCAGCTGCTTCTGTGATGCAGCCTTGGAAACCCAATGGGGGTTGTTACTGAGTCAGAAATGACTAGATGGCAAGTGAGCCTGGTTTTTTGGTTTAACAGGTTAAAGTGAGTAGAGTCGACTACATCTTTTAAGAGCAGTTTTGGTTTTGTAATTGTAGATGTTATACTTTAAATTTTGAATTAGCCCATAAAACTTAAGAGTATTAGAGACAAAGAATATTTCCACCTTAAAGGGGGCAGAGAAAAAAAAAAAATTCACAAGTAGGGCAATTAAATGTTGGTAATTAAAAAAAAAATTCTACACAGAAGAAATTCAGAGAAGGCAATGTTACAGATTAACACAATTTAGTAACTTCTAAACAAGACAGGCAGGCATACTTTCCACATATGTGGGATGCCAAACAGGGCATGGGGAACAACATTTAAACATGCCCACTCTAATACACACACAGAGGCACACGTATGCAGATGGCCCAGTATGTGGAGCAGCTCAGGGCATTCCTAATGTAAACTAAGGATAAGAGAGCCCTTCTTTTTCTCTACTCCCAAGACATACAGCTTTTCCAGCACGAATAGTTTACTTATTAGGGCAACCAGAAAAAGCTCATTCATAACACCGAACTGCACTAACTACTGTGGGCGGGCACTTTTCCTGGCATTGTACTGTCCCCAGACAATGACCACCTAATACTGAAATACTGATTCACGTTTGCATGTGAGCTGTTATAAAAGTTCCTCCTTGTATTTTTCAGATTTTTGAACTTACATAAAGCTTTATTGAAAATCATGCTGTACAATGGCTTTATGCACATAAAAGTACTTTAAATGCATAAAAGCACTATGGCTCTGTACAAACATTGGCACATACGAAAACAGGCTTTGAAATGAAGTAGTAGATTTCTAGAAAAGCCAGAAGTTGAGGATTTATGCTACTTTCACATTGGAAATATTAAGGAAGAAGTTACTTGTTTATTCATTCATCAAAATTTATTTTTATATTTTTCAATTTGTAAATGCATTTTATTAAAATATAATTTATGTACCATGAAATACACAAAACTAAAGTGACATGGGTCAATGCTTTTTTTTTTTTTTTTTCAGTGTTCCCTCCCCTCCCCTCCCACTCCTGGCAACCAACAAAGAAAGTTTCCCTCCATATACAACCTTTCCTTGACCTCCACAACAATGAACTAATACTGTGCTTGTCTTTCTGTGATTGACTTATTTCACTCAGCATAATGTCCTCCAAGTTCATCCATATTATGCGGTGTTTTGCAGACTCTACATTATTCTTTAGTGCTGTGTAGCATTCCATTATGTGGATGTACCATAGTTTGGTCATCCACTCTTCCGCTGATGGGCACCTAGGTTGTTTCCATCTTGTTGCTATTGTAAATAGTGCTGCGATGAACATGGGTGTGCATATACCTGTTCCTGTCCTGGCTCTCACCTCTCTAGGATATATACCTAGTAATGGGATTGCTGGGTCAAACGGTATCTCCAATCCCAGCTTTCTAAGGAATCGTCATATTGCTTTCCACAGTGGTTGTATCACTTCACAGTCCCATGAGCAGTGTATGAGTGTCCCAATCTCTCTACATCCCCACCAGCATTTGTTATTTTCTGTCTTGTTGAACCTTGCCATCAGTGCCGGGGTGAGACGGTATCTCATCCTTGTTTTGATTTCCATCTCTCTGATGGCCAATGATTGTGAACATTTCTTCAAGTATTAGTTAGCCACATGAATATCCTCCTTGGTGAAGTATCTATTCATGTCTTCTCCCCATTTTTCAACTGGATTGTTAATCCCTCTGCTATGTTGTTGAGGTGATGGACTTTTCTATAAATCTCAGAGATAAGTCCCTTGCCAGATATATAATTATCAGCAAATATGAATTTGCTGCTATCATTTTTGTTATGTGCTTTTTCGTGGTGTCAGTTTCTTTGTTCCATATAATTTTCTATGCTGAGCTCATTTTGTTTATGAATCATATTATCACTTCCTTCGTTGCTATTGTTTTAGTATTTGCTAAATATTTATGCTGGTCCTCTTTTTTATTTTGATGTGAAGGTTTATCATTTTTCCTTGAGGTTACCCTGTGATTTATAGTTTTTTTCCCAAGTTTTTAACAGTCTGTTCTATCTTGTAGTTGTCTTGACTTCCCAACCATCTATAAGTTCTGTAATGACAAAGATTTTTTTCCCCTCTTTTTGGTTTGTAGTTGTCCTCATTTGTTGCTTGGTGTCTCTGGTTCCCTATTTACAATCTTGTAGGCTTATTTCCTTTAGATACTTCTGTAGCTGGGTTGGTTTCTGGGTTACATCAACATGTGTGTTATGGTCAGTTGTTGTTAGCTGTTGTTGCTGCTCTGTCCAAAAGACTCCCTTTAGCTTCTCTTGTAAGGTTGGTCTGGTTTTAAAAAATTCCCTTAATTTCTGCTTATCTGGAAATGTCCTAATTTCACCATCATATTTGAGGGACAGTTTTTCTGGGTACATAATTCTTGGTTGGAAATTTTTCTTTTTCAGGTTTTACATATACCATTCCATTGTCTTCTCGCCTGCATGATTTCTGTCGAGAAAGCCAAGCTTAGTCTTATTGGTTGCCCCCTGTGGGTAACTTTTCATTTTTCCCGTGCTGCTCTCATGATTCTTTCTTTGTCTTTGGTCTTGGTGAGTTTGATGATGATATGTCTAGGTGATTTTCTTTTGGGGTCTATCCTGTTTGGGGTTCACTGGATTTCCTGAATAGATATATTTTCGTCTTTCATCATACCAGGAAAATTCTCTTCCAACAAATCTTCGACAATTTTCTTTGTGGTTTTATTTGTCTCTTCCTGTTCCGGAATTTCAATTACACATAGGTTATTCTTTTATATGGTATCCCACATGAACCTTAGGCTTTCTTCTTTTTTGTTTTGATCTTTTTTCTGGTTGATACCTTTCCAAAGAGTGTTCAGGTATTTGCCTTCCATCTCACTAATTCTCTCTTCCATCGATTCAATTCTGCTCCTTTGCCCATTCAATGTCTTATCTATTTCTGAAAATTTAATATTAATCTTCTGGATTTCTGTGTGTAGATTTTGTATCATTTCTAATTTTTCATTTATTTTGTCATTCTGTTCTTGTATTGTCTTTTGAAATTTTTCTAGAGTTTTCTCTCTGTTTTCCTTGATCTGTCTCTCAATTCACTGAAGATACCTAAATATAATTCTTTTGAATTTCTTTTCAGGGTGTTCTAATGCTGCATTTTCCTCAGGGATGTGTTTTGAGTCTGTATCCTGGTCCCTTGTTTCTCCTGCTTTATCTTGCTTCTTTGTGTGGACTGTGATGCTCTGTTGTCTCTGAGGCATTGTGACATTTTTGTGTTTATATTTAATTGGTGATTGTATGTTGGAGTGGCGTGCCCACGATTTTCATTTTGTTTTGTTTATATGTTGTCTACGCAAATAGGGTACTGTGCTGTGCTCCACTATTCACCAGTTGACAGCACTTATACACTTATCACCTGTTTCCTTTCCGGTTGTCAGCCTCTTGTACGTCCCTGCCGACCCTGGCAAACAGAGCCTATTCTTAGGTCCCTGGAATCCGATGAGAATGGTATCACTTTAAAATCCAAAATGGTTGCCACTTGTCAACATTCAAAATGGCTGCACCCTCGGTCACTTTAAATATCCAAAATGGCTGCCGCGTGTAAACAATCAAAATGGCTGTGCCCTCAGGACAGCCGAAAGTCAACAGCTCAGGTTGTCTCCCTCCTTGCTGTTTCCCTTCCTAGTCATAGGCCACCAGCACAGTTGTACCTGCAGCTCCTGGTGACCAGGGCTGATCTTTAGGTCAATTCTCAGGTCTCAACACCACTTGGAAATATTCAGGCTGTTGGTCCCATCAGGGTAGCTGACGGTCCACAGCTCTGACCGTTTCTGTACTCACTGTTTTCGTTCAGGTTTGTCCACTAGTTGGTGCCTAATCCACTTCTGTATACTTCCTTTCAAAGCTCAGGGCTCTAGGATTATCTTCTGTATCTCTGTCAACTGGTTTTTCTTTTCTTTGTTGAAGAGGATCTGTGTTGCTTGTCTGCCTAGTCCACCATCTTACCAAAAGTCACCATTCGTCAAAATTTATTGAGCCCCACTATGCGCATGGAAGGTCATGCTATGCAAGTTGCTTAGGATGAGCTTATTGGGTGAGAAATCCTATTGCACTGGATGGCAGGAAAAATTTACAAGTGATCACACAGGTGGCTACCAGTTGGCTACGGGGTGCTGGGGATGCATGTAGTAAGCTAGTTAGGTAAACCAGATCAACTCAGTAGGTGACAGAAGACGTGTGTGTGTATTTATGAGGCAATATTTCTAGCTTTACAACGTGGCTGCCATGAGTTGGAATTGACCCAATGGCAACTGGTTTTCAATCCAGTTACACTGGCAATACCACTCATCAGTAGGACTAGAGCTCCTCAATGAACTCAGGAGGCCCTCTGTGGCTTACAAAGTGGTAAGGCCAGAACTCTTAAAACAAACAAACAAAAAAAGAGCCCAACCGGTGAGTTGTTGTTGTTATGTGCCATCGAGTCGGACCCAACTCATAGCGACCCCTCCTTGGGTTTCTGAGGCAGAATCACTACGGAAGTAGATTGCCCAATTTTCCTTCTGAGGAGTGGTGAGAGTGTATTAAAATTAGAAATACTTCATCTTTCCTGTATGCACCAAAGTTCATTTTATCTGTCAGAGCTGAAAGTGATACAGCAATTACAACAAAAATTAAAATCTCCCCTTAAATTTTTATACTTCCTAGAAAATACACACATTGTAAGAAGCAACATTTCAGAGTCAGTTAACATTTTTTTAATTGTAGGAAGTTATCAGTGTGTATGATTTCTCTTAATGACAGTCGAATATAACAATCCTATGTGATTACCAACCTACGTTAAGGTAGGTCTCATGGGTGCCACAAAAACCTGTACAACCAACAACAGGGAGATGGAGGAGAGAGGGGGTAGGAACAGATCCCTGCCAGAAATAAGCAGCGGAACTTAATCACTGTAATTTGGTTTCTGTCACCAAGTCCCAGGTACAAACTCTTGTATGCACTGTTGAGAGATCTCCACGCTAATTGCTGTTCCTGTCTGCGGAGGAGACACACACACTAATTTGCAGTGACTAGAGCTTCTCCAGCAATGTGTATTTGGTGGCTGAGTCCTGTTTTGCTCCTGAAAGGAAGGCTGCTAAATCTCTGGTTATCCAACTCACTCTGCTAAGATCAACAGACCGACATCACGAAGCATCCACGTTTGCCAGAGCCTAGAAAGGTACTGTAACTCAACCTATCAGTGGGTGGGGTGCCCTGCCACCCTCCCTGAAAAGGCCACATACTTTTCTTCTCTTTTAAGGTTCACTTTCAATGGAAGTTATTTCCAAATGATAATCTGAATGATTTCTGCATGGCCAGGTTGAAGCTGAACATTTAGACAAGCCCTTGAGGCCTGTAGGCAGCCCGGTCAGCACATTTAGACAATGCGAGCCCAGATGCCTAATTTCAGAGGGGGCTCTGTAGATCCCACCGGAATTGTTAGATAATGGCTCAGCCACATTCTTTTTGCTTTGGCTCCAGAGACCCAGCTCTTTTCAGCCTTACTCCATTCTAGACAAGACCTTTCATAACTAACTTTTTTCTGCCATCAAATTAGACTAGGGACATAGCTCCATATGGAATATCATTCTGAAAAAAACAAATCTGTCATTAAAATGTCCTTGATATCTTAGTCTTAAAAATCTGAAAGAAATAACACTTCCAAAGGACTTATAATTAGAAAGTATGCTTGACTCTAAAAGCAAATAAGGTAGGATAAGAATAAACAAGACAGTAAGATGGCGGACTAGGCAGAAGGATTGCACAGACCCTCTTCAACAAAGAAAAGGGAAACCAATAAATACAGACACAGAAGATAATCTTGGACCCCTGAGCCTTGAAGGAAAGGATGCAGATTTGGACTAAACCCCAATTAGCAGAAGAATTTGCGTGAAAATACC
>NW_006921675.1:10917639-10929103 GCF_000298275.1 Orycteropus afer afer | reverse complement strand
AAAAAAAAAAAAAAAAAGAATAAACAAGACAGGCTGAATACAAAGCTTATCCCAAAGAGATCTCCAGTCCCTTCCTAACTAGCACTTATTTAGGGGTCAGCTAGAATTTTTGAAAAAAATTCTTTACAAAAAAAGAAAAAACTAAAAACCAAAGAAGTATGAGCCAAGCTAAACAATGAAGCCATTGAGAGACTATTCGGATCAGAAAACTGTCCTATGTCAATGCATGGTCTACAGTTCATGAGTTGGTGGGGTTCACCACACCAGCATGTAGATACCCTAATTCTGTGCCACACGATTCTAGGTCTGAACTCTATTTCCATATTTGATGCCTAACTTTGTGTTCTGCTTCTCCTAAGATAGCTCTTAGCCACTTGAATCAAGCATCCTATTTTCTGAATTGTAGAAAGGTAACTGGATACCTGCTACTCAAGAATACAGAGACTTCTTAACCACGTTTTGGGTTATACAGTCATGGTCACTACTGTACTGTGGGAAGGGCACACAGGAACAAAAACTCTTGAGATGCTTCAGGCTACAGGGCCAACCTGGAGTTTTAAATGACAGGAAGCTCAGTGACATTATCAGTAAACAAGCAGCTACAAGATGCCACCTGAGTACTTAAATCCCAATTAAGTAAAGGATGCTCTTTCTCATTAAGGTTATCTAGGGTTTACTGACATTGTGTTTGGGTTCCCTGAATTCCCATTTGAAAATTAAAGCTACAGTGAACTCCTCTACTATGTTCTTACAGAAGTAACA
Source organism: Orycteropus afer afer (assembly GCF_000298275.1). Lineage (NCBI taxonomy): Eukaryota > Metazoa > Chordata > Mammalia > Tubulidentata > Orycteropodidae > Orycteropus > Orycteropus afer. The sequence continues at coordinate 10,928,341 of NW_006921675.1, read as the reverse complement.
CAAACAAGGATCCAGGAGAGAGCCAGGTTAGATGCTGCCACGCAAAGTGATCACTGACTGACAACAGTAAAGAAAAACGGGAGAAACCACCATGGAGATTAACAGGCTCCCAAAAAGATAGTGACGGAACGGTTCCTTCCTAACAGGAAGAACCTGGACATAGTTTGGATTTTAGGCTTAAATCCAAAGCAGGAAATGAAAAATGGTATTTATTTTCCTTAGCAGGGTGGTCTCCAAGGATACCGGGGAATGTGTACTTTTGTACTGTTAAAGGTAGATGGGATGTGTCTAATTTTAGCTATACTTTTCTGTTGGACTCCTTCCCCCCACACAGCATTGCCAGGAGCCAACTGCCAGTGGGGAGGGGAGAATGCAAATACCACTAAGTGATGCTCTCTGACAGAGTGACAGTGCCAACGATGTGTTTAGCGTTGTAAATAATGTCAAGTTAATCTTAGAAAAGGCTCCTTTCTTTTAAAAATATGGTCAAGATTTGTTTTTAAAGATCTTCAAAACACTGTCCCACTCTATGTTCTCTATCACCAGTGGGAAGCCAAAGTTACAAGGATATATTTTCCCTCTCTAATTCTAGTATGCAATTAATTTTTTTTTAAATTCAAATACAAATTTATGAAGAACCAATCTGCAAACTTGTTTCACAATTTAAAATAATATATGAGGATCAGGGGACTACTGTGAAAGTATTTTACTGACAGTTACCTTGTTGTTGTGTCATGTGTCACCCCATGTGTTACAGAGTAGAAGTGAGCGCCACAGGGTTTATTGTAATCTTTGCAGGAGCAGATCACCAGGCCTTTCTTCTGCGTACGGTTGGGTGGGTTTGAATCACCCACCTTTAAGATAATAGTCAATCACTTAACCATTTGCACTACCCAGGGACTTTACTGGCAATTAAAGGCATTAAATATATAGAAGTAATTTTCACTGCATGAAAAATCTCCTTCCTGCATATATTACTGAGCAAAGTAAAGGTTGAGACCAGGATACCAGCCTTAGCAGTGGCCTGGGACTCGGAGAAACAGCATGGAAGGGTGGTTACCTTGTGTGGGAAGCAGCATCATTAATGCTGAAAGTGCTGTTCTCCCTTGTCAGAGGGCCTGAGCCTATTTGGCTCTTGCTGTGGAGATCCAAGCTCAGCGAAGACTCTGCCTTCCGGTCCATGCCGTGGCTCTCTGCCTCTAACGTCCGGTCTGCCAAGGAGATCACTTCACTGGAGCTGTGCCACAGGGCTGCCACTTTCTCCTTGCCAGGCCCTGAGCGAGGCGACGACGTGGCGGCCCCCAGGGAGGCCGTGCTGCCGTGGCTGGGGCCGTAGGAGGTGGTGTCGATGCCGCTGTCCGCAGAGGTGCCCTGCAGATAGTTATAGCTGCTGAGTTCGGATTCCGTGCGGTCCCCATCATACCACTTCTCGTCACTGTGGGCACTTGATGCATTGCTGGAGAGGGTATTGCTACTGGAGTGGCTTGAGTAGTGGCTATCAGACTGAAAGGGAAGCAGGATTTACTTAAGTCCAGGATTTGCTTTTTCAACACCAGGAAAAAAACTAACAGGAAAACAACCCTGTGATGTGTGTCTAGTTTGGGGGTTCTCAAGGCACAAAGGTTCTAGCAATGACAAATCAGAAATAAGAGGTACCTGGGAAAATCTGTGACTCTGGGTGGCAGGGAGCATATGAAATGTTTCACAGACTCTATATTTCATTATCTGCCTTAATGCTAAACTATCAAGAATACTGAGATAATCTTCATGAGAAAAAAACAAACCTGTCATTAAAATGTCCTTAATATCTTAGTCTTAAAAATCTGAAAGAAATAACACTTCCAAAGGACTTAAAATTAGAAAGTATGCTTGACTCTAAAAGCAAATTAGGTAGGATAAGAATAAACAAGACAGGCTGAAGACAAAGCTTATCCCAAAGAGATCTCCTGTTCCTTCCTAACCAGCACCTATCTAGGGGTCAGCATCTAAGGAGTTCAGCTCCTCGGAAGGATGCTTTGAACTCAGGTGAACAGAGACACCAAGACAATTCAAAGGAGGAAAGAATAATCTTTTTAACAAACGGTGCTGGGACACGTAGATATCCACATGCAAAAGAAGGAAGTTGGATCCCTACTGAATATACAAATAAACTCAGAGTGAATCTAAGACCGGAAGATACAGCTAAAAGCTATAAAACTCTTACATGAAAGCGTAAGTCTTCATGACCTCGGATTATACAACAGTTTCTTAAATATGATACCAACAGCACAGGAAACCAAAGAAAAATAGATAATATGGGCTTTATCAAAATTAAAACCTTTTGGGCTTCAAATGATACTCTCAAGAAGGTGAAAAGACAACCCCCAAAATGGGAGAAGCTATTTGCAAATCATGTCTCATAAGAGACTTGTATATAGAATGTGTATCAAGAACTCTTAAAACTCAACAATAAAGACAAATAACCCAATTAAAAAATGGGCAAAGGGCTTGAGTAGACATTTATCCAAAGAAGATATAGAAATGGCCAATAAGCACATGAAAAGATGCTCAACATCATTAGTCACTAGGGAAATGCAAATCAAAACCATAATGAGATACTACTTCACACCCACTAAGAAGGCTATAATCAAAAAGGCAGACAATAACAAATGTTGGCAAGGATGTGGAGAAATTGGAACCCTCATATATTGCTGGTGGGGATATAAAATGGTGCAGCTGCTGTGGAAAACAGTTTGGCAGTTCCTCAAAAAGTTAAACACAGAGTACCATATGATCCAACAATTCCACTCCTAGGTATATATCGGGACAATTAAAAATACGTGTTCACACAAAGACTTTTACGTGAATGTTCATAGAAGCACTACTCATAATAGCCAAAAGTAGAAGTCCGATGTCTATCAACTGATGAATGGATAAATAAAATGTGGTTTTTCCTATACCCACCAACTGCTATCAAGTCGATTCCAACTCACAGCAATCCTTTAGGACAGAGTAGAAATGCCCCATGAAATGTCCAGCATAGGGACTCCATTAGCGCGTTAGTGGTTGTACCAGTGGTGGAGGTAGGGAATGACTGCGAGTGGGTACAGAGTGCCTTTCCAGGGTGATGAAAATGTCCTGGAATTAGACAGTGGTGAGGCCTGCCCACAGAAATCACTGACTTTTATACTTTCAAGGGGTGAATATTATGGTATGTGAATGATATCTCAGTTAAAAAAAAATTATACAGAACCCTTTCTACATAGTGGCTTGGTTGCTTAGAAAGAACATTTTAAAGACTACCAAAAACCTCAAAAACAGTTGAGTCCATACTTCAAGAAAATAAAGTAAAACCTCAAAAGTTAGCTGAATAAAATATATTTTAAATTGAAGGGAGGCAGCAGGTACAGATATTTGGTGGAGATAAAGAAAAGCGAGGAAGGAAGGAAGGAATAATGTGTTTGTGTATGAACATACAAACATACTGTGGCTGGGGAAGGAGTGTGCACTGTATTGGCTGGGTGTATGAGGACATCCAGCTTCACTTCAAAGCAAATGTCTCTTCTCCCAAAAAAAAAGAACCAATCCGTCACTTTTGTGATGTTACTCTAGCTTTCCTCAATAAATGTTTTTGCATTATAAAAACTACTACTACTACTTCTTCTTCTTCTTTTTTTTTAAATATCTGTAGGGCAGAGCTTCTTTTGCTCTGCCCCGCTCTGCCCCTACAAAGCCCCTTGCCACATGTGGCTACTGAGCACATTAAACACAGCTAGTCCAAATTGAGATGTACCAAGAACATAGAGTACATACTAGAATTCTATAGAAATATAATGTGAGCCACATATTAAATTTAAAATTTTCTAATAGCCAAACTAAAAAAAGTAAAAAGAAACAGGTGAAATTAATTCAGTAATACATTTTATTTAATCCAGTATATCAAAATATTGTCACTTTCAACATGGAGTCAACATTAAAAAAACTCTTAATGGCATTTTACTTTCCATTTCTGTTACTAAGCCTTCAAAACCCAGTGTGTGTTTCATATTTGCAGCACATCTCCTTTCAGTCCCTGGTCACATGAGCCATGGTTCAGGTGCTCAAGGTGTGGACAGGAGTTAATACAGTCAGTCTCTGGATTACAAACTAGATCTGTTCCTAAGTGTGTCTTTAAGTCCACTATGTAGGTAAGCCACATCAGGTGCATACAGTTCTTATTTAGCCTTACTTCAGACTCAAAGCCTTTTCAATGATTTAAAAGCTGCATGTGCAGCAAGTGAAGGTGCTTGTGACTAAGGATTTGTTGTGAGTAGGGATTGGTTCAAGCCTTTCAAAAGTGAGGGCAAATTTATGTAACGTTAAAGGGCAAGTAAGCGTTGTGTGTAAGTTGGACTTTCATTACCCAGGGGCTGTTTCTGGACAGGGTAGCTCTGGATAGGAAAGATCAAGCAAAAAATTCCAGGTGCTGTTGTGAGGCCACACTAGAGGGGAAGTAGCATTTTAGGTACCAGCCTGTGGCTCAGTGCAGCGGGACCCTGACACATGAAACAGAAATCTGATGCAGGGTTTGGATGTTATCCTGAGCAGAAATATTCCATGAAGACAAACATCTTTTGGGTCCACATGTAATTCTGAGAGATGTCTATTTGCTCTGTTCCTTTCTGCGTGGGGAATTCTGCAGCCCACTCCTCCTCCACTTTTCATTACGGGCTCTCAACTAGCCACTCTTCTCAAAGAGTCCTACGGATAGCAACTTATCATTCCCATAATATACCTTTTAGTGTTACTTCTTTACACAGGCTCAGTCCTGAGCACAGATGGGGAAAGAAATGTGTTTTAAAGAACCTCACTTCCTGTTTTATGACCACTTTCCCCCTCCTTTCCCTCTTGAAGTACCTCTTTTCAAATCCTCTTCTGTATGAAGGACTGAAGCCTTAACTTTCCTTGGGGCATTTGCCACAAAAGGAAAGCCAAGACCAGTGGTGCAGTTACTGCAGCAGGCTTCCTGATGTAGTAAGGAAATGGTGTGGGAGAGGCTCTGTTGGGGAGCTTGACCAGGGTGCTTTTCAGCCCCAAGACTAGGAGCTGCTACACCCACCAAAGCAGCAGCTTCTGACCTCCAAGGCAGTGACTGCTGAAGCACATAGTTCCTATCCCTTCTCCTCCCTATCCTGCTCTGGGGATGATGAAGAAGCCAGGGTAGGGGCAGTGGGAACAGTGAACAACACAAAGACCAGTGACACTCAGGAATGCACCATAGGGTTTTATGGTTTTGATCTTAAGATTATCAGCAGATATATATATTTTTTCTTAATATTAAAATTACTTTTTATACCCTGAAGATATACTAGGTGGGGTAACATAAAAAAATTGTTCTGGAAGAAAAAACAAAATTTAAATCATTTTTACTTTTTCATTGTTCTAAGTTTCCTGTGCTTTCAAATCTTTTATGAGATTTAAATGATTACATATGTGATACGCTTAGGTAAGAGGCCTGGGCACACACAAGAGGGAGGGAGAATCTACAGACTGGCTGATAATTTGTCGGCTCTCTTACTGTGTTGTATGTGATAACGTCACATTTCCACAGCGAATCTCATGCAGGACTCGGAATGTATACCGAACGCTCTCTTTCTCTTGCTTTAGCTCCAATATTCATTGCCCGAGAGCAAAACTGGAGGAGCACTGGTGGCAGGGCAGTTTATGTGTTCTGCTGCTGACCAAGAGGTTGGCAGTTTGAACCCACCAGCTGCTCTGCGGGAGAAAGACAGGCAATCTGCTTCTGTAATGATTACAGTCTTAGAAACCCTTTGGGACAGTTCTACTCTGTCCTACAGGGTCACTATGAGTTGGAATTGACTCATCAGCAACCAGTCACGGCATGTTGGCCCTCCCCATTAAAGCTTTCCTAAGCATCTCTATGTTAGTTAATATCAACTACAGTGTTTCCTTATCCTATAAAAGGACATGAATATAAATACATAATCTAGCAAAGGGACAGACCAGGGACATCAACTGCACTGAAAAGGAAAACAATAACTTCTTAACTCCCATTTGCCCTTACAGGGTGATAGGTAATTATGTATCACTGTGTAAAAACATAAAAACTCATGCTGCTATGCAAATATATTCCAGATACTTTAGACATGTTACTGGGAAGGCCCAGTCCCTGGAGGAGGATACCATCCATGGTAAAACAGAGTGTTAGAAAAAAAGCGGAAGACGCACAAGATGGACTGACAGACAGTGGCTACAACAATGAGCTCAAGCATGGAAATGACTGTGAGGAAGGTGCAGTGTTTCGTCTTATTGTACGTGAGGTCTCTATTGCACCTGGCAACAACATGAAAGATAAGAGAAGCAGCAGAGGGGAGTCGCCCCATTGTCTGATACCCCAACTATATCTCATGCTTGCAGTGGAAGCAAAGGAAACTCATTTCTAGCACATTTCTATTCCTGGCATTTTAGGACTGCTTATGATTGATTGCACAGATGGCTTTCCACTCAGATCCGTGGAGGTGGCAGGTACATACCAATGAGGTCTCACTATTTATCTGAAAACACCCTTAATGCCATGGCCACAGACGTTTCTGCAAATGCCCAACCTCTGCCAGGATGACTTCCTCTTTTGACCACGTGGAGGAAACAGCACAGCAGTGTGGACCTGTATGTATGATTTTCATTTTGCAATGAAAGCACATTGCTAGGAAGCTACTGGTTTTATTATTTTACAGTTAACTTACATGCCCTTGCTTGTTTGGAGACAAATGAACCACTGGATCCTGCCGCATCAGTCTCCCACTGGGGCTCTCTCGGAAAGCTGGCAGTACCTTTGATACTGCTGGGAGGTGGCACGTTGGCTCTGGAATACAGCACAGGACATTATAGTGCAGCCACTAAATGGATATGAGCACATGTTGACAAATGAAGATGGCCTGCCATTGCATCTTTCAGTTCACTGACCAGCAAACTCTGAATCTTAGCAGCAAGCTTATTGAGAGTCTACACAATAGACAGCATGTCAGGAACTAAGTGGTTGATGGGTAAAGCTTGCAGCTAGTGACAGTATGTCACGTCATACACAGTAGCAGAGCCAAGTACCACCAAACCAAAGGTCATGAACAATGAAGCAGAGTTTAGAACCAACTCTTGGTTTTGGGGGAAGTTTAGAACATATGGGTTAAACTGAGGAAATTCATTCAATGCAAAGTTTAGGCTAACCTGGCTTTGTCTATATTACCTAGACAGGCACGGATGCAATCACGTGTTACTTACCAGGATACTTTGGAAATATTTTACCTGTATATTCATGCTGCTCGAGGACAAAAGAATTGAAATCCTGAGGTCCTCTATAACTGTAAGCTAAGCACAACAGAAAAGACACACAGCAACTAGTTTACTTAAAACAATTGCCTCCTTTGGGACTCCACACTGGCATTAAGATGGGGTTCCAAAGGTGAGAGAGATCAGTGCTTTATCCTCTTTAACACACCTGTAGCTAACAGCAACAATTCGGGACTTGTGGAACATCTTTCCTAACATGTAAAGGACTGGGCAACACAGTCTTTTTCTCTTACTCTCAGCCATTTCCAAAAGCAGAGAGGCAGAAAAACAAACATCCCATCAGATGAATGAGCCAATTAAGCAATTTAAACTCCTAATGTCCACTGTTAGTGAGGTACTGGTCTGTAACACATTGGTGTACAAAGAGAGGGCGATCCAGCTAACAAGTAAGAGTCAGTTGGTGAACTGCAAGTCATTAGAATTTTGTCCTCACAAATTGAGTGTAAAAAGGCCAGTCCTTTACACACTCAATGTAGTGTATTGAGTCATGAAAACTTAGCAGACAATTATTCTTCCTGAATTCTCTTTAGCATGTTTTATATCACATAAGCTCATGATTCCTTCTGATGGTCTGGTGTGTCAACTGGAGAAACCTGAGCTATTCTCCTATCATGCTGGGATATTAACAATTACAAACAATTATCTTAGTTTAACTTATTCCAAGCCTTAGATCTTTGAGTGGAGAAAGGCTACCACTTACATGCTGTGGTGAAAAGGCTTCTCTGGCAGGCTTTTAATAAGGGGTATCTTATTTTAACTAATAATAATAATAAAGTATGAAAAGGAATGAGAAAATGCATCAAAAAGATTAATCCATATTAATTTGAAGGCCTTATCCATTAAGAGTGGGATGCCACTGAACTAAAACGGATGCGAGGGAAAAAACACAAGAGGGAGTTTTGTTTGAAGGAATGAATATGGGTCTAGGATGAACCTTGTAATTATCCTTTCCAATCCCAAGATGCATTTTCGTGCCTCTTATGACTTCATGTAAGTGGGAAAGGCGACACTGCACAGCATACAAAGGGTTTGCTAGCAGCTTTGTTCAAAGCCTGTGCTGGGAGCCAAAAAAAGCTGCTAAAGTCATGCTGAACAAGGGATCCTTCTTACATGTGGCGTTACCATCTCAACCGTATCAAAACATATGGGATTATAAACATTGTGTGGAGAGCGGAGCAGCAGATCCGTACACTCTCAGGTTTTCTGTGTTGGGGGTGGGTGGGATGAGAGTGGGGGACGACAGATGGCTTCAGTGACAAGGCACATCGCAGGGAAGTTACTGGAGCGATGCACATCTTTAGAACTGAAGAATTACATCTCTTCCCTCAACTCCAGTCTTAGCTCCCTCCCTCCTGTGTTCACGGTTAGTACATTCACATGGGCACAGTCACCAGTATAGGACAAAATGATCAATTTGCAGAGAAGGTAAAAAGATAGGTCCTTTGACCTCAAAGTTCATCCTTTTCAGCACTAAAATTAACTTTACTTAATCCCACATGATGGTAATGCTACTAGAGATAAGAAAAAAGGAAAAAAGCAAACAGTCCAGATTCACGTCCCTGACGTGTTAATAGCAAACCTCTGATGCTATTATGTTCAAGCCTAATCTTCTTCAGGGCAAAATGGTATCACGTTAACTAGTGTTATGGTGTCACTGTAGCACAGCTACTTATAGAGAGAGGAAGGACAGAAGTCAGAAATCCAAAGGAGGGCTTGCTAATGCAAATCTTTTCCATCCAGCTGTTACATGCTGCTAAGCCATTTCCTTAGCTGACAACTTAATAGCAGAGTGCAAAAGGAAAAAAAAAAAAAAAAAAGGCACATAACGGAGGAAAGAGATTCTAACCAAGCTACAGATGTGACTATTTAAAAAATAACTGTATCTCTTTCTCACTTTGTATGCAGTTTTTTTTTTTTTTTTTTAACTCAACATTAAGAGTACCAACAAGCATTTAAAGTAGGCAAAAAACCAAACCAACAAGGGGGAGGGAAGTACTTAGGACACATTTCGTAGTCCAGCTTTTAGTCTTGGAGCTGAAAATATGTCCTTTCTAGTTTTAAACACAGAGTCACTGAAGAGTCCCTGACTCGGGCTTATTTAGTGTTTTTACTTATAAATAATCTAATGTAAATTAATTCTAACTCATCTTTACTAACCAGAGATCTACCGTATCACAGAAGAATGCTTCGATGGTATCATCAAGAAATGGCCAAAGTTACCCTTGCAGGAAAAGTAATTTGCTTTTTGCAGAAGTTACTCACCCATCTGGTCGGCAATGCTGTCCTCACTCCTTTGCCAGCTGGGTGTGGATTTTCCACTGCCACCAATATCTGACTGGGTGTTCTGCCTGTCGATGGAGGCTGGGGATCTGCGGCTCACTCCAAACCTGTGGCAAGTCCCCCCAACAAAGGCAAAGAAGACTTCAGAGGTCCCTCCAGGAGGGCAAGTCGTCCTGGAGGCAATGGACTGCGTTCTAATCACAGGCACTGCTAGGAGTGTTTGCATATATGTCTGCACTTGTGTAGATAGACACACAAATGCACGGGTTGAGGTGAACATGCATGGTTCTACTTGTTCAGAAAGGTATGCAGACTACAAATATAAATTGTACATAAGCACAAGCGCCATTAGGACTGAACGTTAACACAGAGCAGCTCTGGTAGCATAGTGCCTAAGGCACTTGACTGCTAATCAGAAAGCTGGTGGTTTAAACCCACCAGCCACTCCTCGGAAGGAAGATGGGGCAATCTACTTCTGTAGTGATACTGCCTCAGAAACCCAAAGAGGGGTCTCTATGAGTCGGGGCCAACTCAATGTCATATAACAAACACCACCACCACCACCACCACCACCACCACCACCTATGTAAAGTGAGACACCAAAATCTTCTAGCCCTTGCAGAGCCAGATTCAGTCACTCGCAGCCAAAGGGAAACATTTTACAAGCTCACTTTTCTAATAGGTGCATTTTAGGGGCTTGATTTTCTTAACACACTCAATTATTACATCATTAAGTCATTTGTTCTTAAAACAAGTATTTTATAAGCATTGGCTCTATGGGCTGAAAATAAAAACTGGTATCATTGACATTACACAGACACCACTTTCATAATGTATAAATTTTCCACTGTTTTTGGGAAGCGCAACTTGGAAGTAGGTAAAACTGGCATACATGAAAGCAAGTATCTACTTCTGGGAAGAAGTTTATTTAGTTATTTCATGAACCAGTCTCCCCACCCCTTGTATAACACTAATATGTTGTTGTTGTTGTTAAGTGCCGTCGAGTCGTTTCCAACTCATAGTGACCCCATGCACAGCAGAACGAAACACTGCTCGATCCCGCGCCAGCCCCACAATCCCTGCTATACTTGAGCTCATC
>NW_006921675.1:10902883-10913374 GCF_000298275.1 Orycteropus afer afer | reverse complement strand
AGAAGGGACCATTCCCTGGAGAAGGATGTCATGCTTGGTAGGGTGGAGGGTCGACGAAAGAGGGGGAGGCCTTCAAGGAGATGGATTGATATGGTGGCTGTGGTGATGGGCTCTAATATAGCAGGGATTGTGGGGCTGGCGCGGGATCAGGCAGTGTTTCGTTCTGCTGTGCATGGGGTTGCTATGAGTCGGAAACGACTCGCCGGCACTTAACAACAACAACAACAACAAGAACGCCGAGGATATCAATCTTTATGCATTGCATTTCCTTTTTGACAACTTCCAATTTTCCTAGATTCATACTTCGTACATTCCATGTTCTGATGATTAATGGATGTCTGCGGCTGTTTCCAGGACACTACCTGTGGTGACATGTAGATGTGAGTTTTGAGGCTGAGCCTCTGGTGTTTAAACCCAGAGAGATGCACCTGGTGCACAGATAACAGCCCAGCTTATAGACTGAGACAGACTAGGAAGAAGGAAGAGGCCGTCCACTTCTGAAAAGAACTGGCCAGGGTAAACCTTATGAATAGCAAAGAAACACTAATATAGCATGTGTTTAATTAAAGCATGTGCCTTGAGTAGTAATATCAGCAAAGTAAGTATTAAATATCTGTGAAAAGGGGACAGCATGTAAAACCCATTCATGTGGAAATTTGCAAACTTATGTGTGTTTGTTTACTAAGGAATTTATGAGTAACCTGCACAATAAAAGATGAAATAAGGCCTGAGTTAATCAATGCATGTGTTGTGTTTTCTTATTTGTGAAAGACTGATAAACACACGGGAAGACTAGCAGGTAGTGTCCCGGAAAGAGCCTGGGAACAGGAGTAGGAAAACGTGGCTCCAAATTCCAACTCCATCATCCAAAGGGACGCTGAGTAAAGTCACTCAACATTTTGCCTACTTCCTTACCTGTAAAAGGGCAACTTCCTGATATGGACTCAAGAAAATATGCATATACAAGCATTGAGAAACTAGAATATCCTATAAGTTATCTACCTCTGTAATGAAACTCCTATCACAGAATCCCTCTCATAATTTTCTCACAAATAATGTTCATTTACAAAAACAATCATGAGGCTCATTAAACAAAGTTAACTGCCACATGCTGATGTTGTTGTTGTTGTTATGTGCCATCGAGTTGGACCCAACTCATAGCGATCCCTCCTTGGGTTTCCGAGGCAGTATCACTACGGAAATAGATTGCCCAACCTTCCTTCCAGGAGTGGCTGGTGGGTTTGAACTGCCAGCCTTCTGGTTAGCAGTCAAGTGCCTTATGCACTATGCTACCAGAGCTCCCTATACTGATGTAGGCATTATTAAAAACAAACAACTTGATTTATAAAAACTTCAGTACAAGTACTCCTTAAAGAAAAATCCACAAATCATGCTTTTTGCCATCTCCTTCCCAAGTAAAGTCCCTGTTTAGTTTAGAACAGTGAATATCCTCAAATTGACCCTATGATCCTATTCTAAATCTACACTACATTGAGGCTTTTTTTATTTTTAAATTTAAAGCCTGAAAATTAAAAAAAAAAAAAAAAAAGGCAAGGAGATAGAAGTTAATAATGGATTCTAGCCTTGCTTTTACTTTTTGGGAGCTGTTGTTGTTAGGTGCTGTCATGTCGATTCCAACTCATGGAGACCATACACGCAACAGAGCGTAACGCCGTCCAGTCCTGGGCCACCTGCATAATCGTCGCTATGCTGGAGCCCATCACTACAGCCACTGCTATCACTCCATCTATTTTGTAGTAGTTTACAGAAACTTAAAAATAACTTTTTAAATTTCTCAATTTGAAGTAGAACACTTTTCTGGCTGTTTTTAAATAAATGCTACTAGGCTATCTTTAAATTCTGCCCTGACAGATATTTTCACCTGAAGAACTTTCAATTTCAGTAAACACACCATACCATTTATCTTGTGCCAGGGTATTGGGTGTAAATGATCCTATCCTTGAGAAGATCAGAAAATGTTTGTCCTGCCTTCTAAAGAGTTTAATTGTGCCCTTTTTTGAGGAGCACTTAGTAGTAAGACTCACAGTTCAGATTAGAACGAATTGTTGAGTAATCATTTGGCCAATACCTGAAACACATTTATGGCATCTTTATTTAGTCTCTGCCTGAATAAGTCCAATGACCAAGAAGTCTTGGCTTTGCGAGGCAGTTCACTCTTCTCCAGGGTAGTGACAACTTTGAAATATCTTCCTCATAATGGTTTGGAATCTTCTCCATGACTTTCATTCACTGGTCTCAATTGCCTTCAAAGACAAGTGTAAGCCCTCCTAAGAGTGTACTTTTCTGTGTGGGAAGAATGCTTCCATGCCCTCCTCACATCAATCATTCTTATCTTCAGATTAGACAGACATTCCCAGTATGTCCTCACACCACTGTCTCCAAACTCTTCACTTCCCCATCCTTCACCTCTGGATATGCTCTTCCTTTTCAGCATTTCTCAAAGAGTGGGGCCCAAAAAGACATCTCCAAGGATGGCAGAGCAGGCCCTATGTCTTTTCAACAGTTGTTGCTATTTAACTACCTCTCACATCTATGCCACTCCTCGGAAGGAAGGTTGGGCAATCTACTTCCATAGTGATACTTACTGCCTTGGAAACCCAAGGAGGGGTCGCTATGAGTAGGGTCCAACTCAATGGCAAGTAACAACAACAACACCACATCTATGCTAACCCTGTGTGGGTGTTTTTTCTCTCCACTTGAGTGGAGCAGGTATTATTAACCACCCTATTAAACTTCACCTTTCAACTGGTTTGGAGAGTCTCAACGTCCCCACACCAGGGGTTGGGCAAGCACACATCACACAGATGCAAAGACCGAGCCCATGGAGTGGAGGAAGGACAATAAAGGAGCTGATTATGTTTCTGGACAAAATGATACAATTGACCCATGCTGTGGAGTCTGTGGAAGTTTAGCATGAATGAGTCTGCAGAAGAGTACATACATTTCTGCCTCATTGTCAACTGGCAGTATCTGTTTTTCCTGGGGTTAAGTTGTAGTGCAGACAGATTCATTTTTCTCGGGATACAGATAACTTTAGGACCAACCCTGGCCCATAAGCAACACTTAGGAATCAGCCAGTGAATGGCTGTCTCTTGGATCAATGATGGAGACAAAAACTACTTGGGATATAGAGGGAAACACTGTGTCTTCTTGTAAAAAATTACTCAAGGTTAAAATGTTACACAATATGGCCAATAACCACTGAGTAACCTTTTTAACAACGAGGAACACCCCCAATACCACCTCCAGTAGCACCAAATTGAATGGTTACTGCCTCATTGAAAAAAAAAAAAAAAAAAAATTGTAGCATGGGTATTGGAACCATGTTTCTAACACTAATATTCATCAAATTCATGTTTCAACTTAGATTGTAGGTAAACATTCAAAGTCTATCACAGACAGAAAAAGACAAAGTTTTCTACTTCAGTTTTATTTCACTGCAGTAGTGATACTTAAATTGCAATGAAGTCTTATTTTTAAAGTCGAACCAGGCCATTTAAATTCTATCAGTTAGAACTGGAAATAACGAATTAGGCTTGTGGTATGGTATAATGATACTTAAATCAAAACCCTTTGCAGGCACTCATGAGTAAGAGCTGAATTTATTTTTTCCCCTAATTGTCACTGAAGTAATTAAAATAAGAAATGTGCATTTTAGATAGGCTACCAAAGGAGTCCTGGGGGAGATAGCAGGGTGGGGAAAGCACATGCCATAGTGGTTTATTACCTAATTTCTGCTAACATAAACCGTTAGCAACAATGAAAATAGTATTTAATAGCTATAAAAAGCAACAGAATATTATAGGAAAAAATATACTCATTATGAGGATATATTCTTAGTAAATGTACTTATTTTGTGACACTGTGGCATTTCCAGAAAGTGATCAAATCATGTGTCCATGTGTTAAAGAAGTATTTGGGGAAAATACAAGAGTAGAGTAGAAATATCACTTTTCCTAACAACCTTTCCCTGGATTTTCCAATGTTTTCAGCTCTTAGTCAAGTTCCTGAGGGAAACCCAGCCTGAAGTCTCTCTCTAATGGCTCTTCTCCTCTTCCTCTGTGCAAAGGCAGCTTATTGTGCTACTTGCACTGGTGTGCCAGGGCATGTTTTGCCACTAATTACTTCCCAGCGTTAGACATCTCCTTTTTTGTTGCTGTTGTTGTTAGGTGCTGTCAAGTCAGTTCCCACTCATGATGACCCTACGCACAACAGAATGAAACACTGCCCAGTGCTGCGCCATACTCACAACCATTGCCCCCTGTTGTAGCCACTGTGTCAATCTGTTGAGGGTCTTCCCCTTTTTTGCTAACCCTCTGCCTGACCAAGCATGATATCCTTCTCCAGGGGCTTGTCCCTTCTGACAACAAGGCCAAAGTATGAGAGATGAAGTGGGGCCATTCTCACTTCTGAAGAACACCCTGGTGGTCCTTCCTCTAAGACAGAATTGTTCATTTTTCTAGTAGTCCACGGTGCCTTCAATGTACTTTGCCAACATCACAATTCAAAAGCATCAGTTCTTCTGTGGTCTTCCTTATTCATTGTCCAGCTCTCACATGCATATGAGGTGATTGAAAATACCATGGCTTGGGTCAGCCACACCTTAGTCCTCAAGGTGACATCTTTGTTCTTTAACACATTAAAGAGTTCTTTTGCAACAGATTTACCAAGTGCAATATGCTGTTTGATTTCTTGACTGCTGCTACCATGGATGTTGACTGTGGATCCAAGTAAAATAAAATCCCTGACAACTTCAATTCTTTCTCCATTTATCAAGATGTTGCTCATTGGTCCAGTTGTGAGAACTTCTGTTTTCTTTATGTTGAGGTGTAATCCATATTGAAGGAGTTCTGGTGGCATAGTGCCTAAGGCATATGACTGCTAACCAGAAGGCTAACGGTTCAAATTCACCAGCCACTCCTTGGAAGAAAGGTTGGGCAATCTACTTTTGCAGTGATACCACCTCAGAAACCCAGGGAGGTGTCACCATGAGTCGGATTTGACTCAATGGCAGTGGGTTTAATCCATATTGAAGGCTGTCATCTTTGTTCTTCATCAGTAGCTGCTTCAAGTCTTTTTTACTGTCAGCAAGCAAGGTTGTGTCATCTGTATATCACAGGCTGTAAATCAGTCTTCCTCTGATCCTAATGCCATGTTCTTCTTCATATAATCCAGCTTCTTGGATTATTTTTCAGCATACAGATTGAATAAACACGGTGAAAGGATACAACCCTGATGGTTCTTGATTTTAAACCATGCAGTATCCCCTTGTTCTGTTTGAACAAACAAAACAATCTTTTTCCTTATAGTGGTGTTTTGGTTACCTCTAGTGCTGGCTCTGACAGGAATACCATACGTTGATGGCCTTAACAAATAGGGTTTATTCTCTTACAGTGTTGGAGGCTAGAAATCCAAGTTCAAAGTGCCAGACTTTAGGGGATGGATGAAACTCCCTCAATCTTAGGCTTCAGCTCTGCCTCTTGCTCCTCCTGGCCCATTGAAGCTGGAGGCCTTCTTCACTCAGGTGGCTGCTGGCTGCTGAGGCTGACAAACCCAAGGTCGACAAGTAAAAAGGCACAGTCCCAATATTACCAAACCACATGGCAGGTCACTGATTGAAGTCCATTAACACTCCCAAAATCTACAGATAACATGGCAGGCTACTGAATGACAACTTGGCTACATGCAGGATTCGAGCATGACAGAAGGCTACAGACCATTCCCAAAGCTTCTCCTTATGTATGAGAAGCAGACCACATCCCTAAAGTAGCTACTCAGCTGCTTGTGGTAGATTCCACCCTGGAGTTGATTGCCAGTCTCATCATGGGGAATAACTATCACCAGCTGCTCAGCCACTCAAAACCATGCCCAGCCAAGTTGACACATCACCTTAACTACCACAAGCGGCCTCTAAAATCATGTATATTTAGCATTTCACTTTGTAAGTTTTGTCAGAATCAAAAAGAAATTACTTTTGGGCATATAATGTTTTCAAGAGAAGTGAGAAAAGAAAAACAAAAAACTCCACAGGCTAAAATCACAAAGGACTTTTAAGTGTGAGAAAAATAATTTTAAGCTCTGGATTGATTATCATTTCCTCTACTTTAAGAGCCACACAAACTCCAACCAGTGCAAGTATCACACTGCTGAGTCCACTTTGAAGGAAATATTAAGAATTGACAGACTCTGTACAATGAAACTAAACAATATATGTAATGAAGAAACAGATGCAATTTGATTTCTCTGCATTGAGACTTCAGAGACTACAGAATGATAAACTTCCTAAGAAGTGGCTTGAATTACCCATTACAACATTTTTCTGTTTGGAATGTTTACCACATTGTCCCGTTTGGTCTTTGTAAGTTGCTCAAGGCTGGCTGAATAGAAATCATTTTACATTATCTGAATTACAGAGGAAAGACAGCGGACAATGGGGCCAGTGCACACCTACCCTTCTGGCATGGACTTCTGCCTGTAGGTGCCCCCACCAGAGCCAGTTTCGCTGGATGAAGACAGGTTGCTAGGGGAGTTACGGCACTGCTGGGATCTTGCCAAAGCAATGGATGAGACTGTCACATAGATGTCTGAACCAGGAGATAGCCTGTACATAAAACCAAAAAGATGAAGTCAACAATTCAAATGGAAAATCCCAAGGCAATGCATAATGGATAATTTATAATGCTACAAAAGCAGCAACTTCATGGTGATAGTGAAAATGAAGCCAGCTGGAAGCCTACTAAAGAAACTCCACTATAAACCTACTCCCTAGGGAACAGCTGGAAAAATGCCGGGGGGGGGGGGGGGGGGGGGGGGGGGGGGGGGGGGGGGGGGCTAAAAACAAATAACAAGGAAAAACAAAATAAAACCAACCCTAAAAACATGGATGTTTCCAAAAGCTGGCAGAATTCAAGTGGTTGAAATGCTTATGCAGTTTTCTAGTATGGCAGAGCAGAGGATAACTGAACCCAAGTAACACTGACATAGCACTTAATTTCAATCTTTCACACCACATCCCCAGAGTATATGACTACAGTGACACTGGTACACTCCTAGTATGCATCTTTGTTTTCCAATTTTAATACTAAAACTGGGACTTGAATATTCAGGTTTTGCTATTTAGTACTTATAAATTAGGTTGGTAGTAATATTACCATATAAAACTTCTCTGAAAAAATACTGTAAGCTGGAGTTGTTGAATTTAATTGGAATTAATGGTTTTAGATAATGTCACAGCAGAGGTATGCTCCATAGCCACTTATTTTTATTTCTAAAATTACGGATTCTTCGCTCTGCTTACTGGCTTGTGAGACAAAACCCAGAGCTCTGTAGCCAAGACAGACACATATTTTGTACCTCTACTCCTCTAGTATGGAACAGGGCAATCACGAGGGTATCAATGAGTGACGATGACAATTGTGAAAATCTTTAAACAAAACCTTAGTAACAAGGTATTTTATTTCAAAAATGGATGCCGAAAGAGAAAACTTAAGGTGGACTTTGTTAAAATTTTTTTAAAAACTTTTGTCCTGCGAAGATTTTGTTAACAAAATGAAAAGATAAGCCATTGACTGGCAGAAAATATTTGTAAGATATATATCTGATAAAGGACTTGTATCTGAAATAGACAAAGAACTCTTTAACACTCAACAACAAGAAACAAAATACTCAACTAAAAAAGGGATGAAAGGGCTGAGCAGACACCTCACTAAAGAAGATACATGGATGGCAGTTATGCATATGAGAAGATAACCAGCATCACGTCATCGTTGTCGTTGTTAGGTGCCACTGAGTTGGCTCTGACTGATAGTGACCCCATGTACAACAGAACGAAACACTGCCCAGTCCTGCAACAGCCTCACAATCCTTGCCATATCTGAGCCCATCACTGCAGCCACTGTGTCAATCCAACTTGTTGAGGGCCTTCTCCTTTTCCGTTGACTTTACCAAGCATGATTTCCTTCTGCAGGGAACAGTCCCTTCTGACAACATGACCAAAGGAGGTGAGACAAAGTCTGGCCATTCTCGCTTCCAAGGAACATTTGGGCTGTACTTCTGCCAAGACAGATTTGTTAGTTCTTCTGGCAGTCCATGGTACTTTCAATATTATTTGCCAACACAACTCAAAAGCATCAATTCTTCCTCAGTCACTGTCCAGCTCTCACATGCATACGAGGCAACTGAAAGCACCATGGCTTGGGTTGGGCACACCTTAGTCTTCAGAGACATCTTTGCTCTTTAGCACTTTAAAGAGGTCTTTTGCCACAGATTTACCCATGCAATATGTTGTCTGGTTTCTTGACTGCTGCTTCCACTGGTGTTGATCGTGGAACCAAGGAATCTGTTTTTTTGTCTTGAGAGTCAATAAGCAGGGTGAAGAATCCATAATTTTAGAAATAGATATAATAACTGGCTATGGAGCACACCTCTACTGTGACACTATCTATATTCACATGTCACTAGGGAATTGCAAATTGAAACAACAATGCAATACCACGACATAACTATTAAAATGGCTAAAATAAAAACCACAGATAACACCAAATGCTGGCAAGGATGTAGAGCAACAGAAATTCTTATTCACTGTTCACAGGAATGCAAATGGTACAACCATTTTGGAAGACAGATTGGTCATTTTGTACAAAGCTAAACACAGACTTACTATACAACCTGCAATTGCACTCAATCTCCTAGGTATCTACCCAAGTGAGCTGAAAACATATACCACACAATTAACCTACACACGAATGTTAACAGCAGCTTTATTCAACAATTGCCAAAACGAGAAGCCGCCAAGATGTCCTTCAACAGAAGAATGGATAAACACACTGAAGTGCATCCATACAATGGAGCATTATTCAGAGATAAAAGGAAATGAGCTATCAAGCTATGAAAAGACATGGATGATACTTAAATGCATACTGCTAAGTGAAGGAAGCCAGTCTGAAAAAGCTACCGTATGATCCAACTTCTGGAAGAGAGAAAACTATAGATACAGTATAAGTCAGTGGTTGACAGGTTGCTAAGAGCTGAGGAGGAAAGACAAATAGAGCAAAGGCGATTTTTAGGACAGTGAAATGCTGTATGGCACTATAATGGTGGATACATAACACATATCTGTCAAAACCTATAGAAACATACAACACAGAGAGTGAAGCCTAGGTTAACTATGGACTTCAGTTGTTAATAATGTATTGATATTGGATCCAAATATAACAAATACACCACACAAATGTAAGGCATTCCTGACAAAGAAAACTGCACATGTAGAGGGAGAGGGGATATACGGGAACTCTCTGAACGTCCTGTTCAATTTTTCTGGAAACCTAAAACTGCTCTAAAAGATAAAGCCAAATAAAATAAAATATATTAATAATTAAAGGAGAAAAGAAAGAGCAACTGCTGCTACACTCATTCGGCTCCTCTAGCAGGGGAGGGCATTTCCATTCCCTAGCCAGTGCTCTTGGCTGTAAGCCCACCGCACTCTACACTGAACTGCGGCTGGCCCCCAGAGAGGATGGATTTTCCTTTCAAATAAGACAGTTTACAATTGATCTGTATGGACAAAACATTTTGTACATAAAGAAATCATACTTAAGACAAAGTTTTCAAGTCTTGGGCCAGGACTTGGTTTACTCGAATATGGCAATTTCCTACAGTGAACCTATGCTCGTGCTGTAGCAGGGCAGGTATAGGAAATTGACAGAAGGGATAAGAGAATAGTATTGTGAAGCCTTTCTAATAGAAAAAGAATAGGGACAGATACTAAAAAAAGTATGATTTCCTAATTTAGCTACACCCAAGAACCATATCTAACTTCAGAGCCCAGACTTCTACCTCCAGTTGTCACCTTGACTTCTCCATTAAACACTCTCAATCCAATTAACTCTTTTAAAAATGAACCTGTTTCTCCCCCCACACACACACTACAATGTCCCACATTTGTTCTTCCTATATTCATTATCTTACTGTTCGTGACCAAAACCAAGCTAAATATCTCAAAGCCATTTTTTTTCATTCTTCCTTCTTCATCTTCTAAAGTCAACTATTATTCACTGAACACAAACTGCATGCCAGCTACCATGAGTAATGCCCTTGACAGCAGAAATATGAAGAAGATAACTGGTCTCTCATCTGCTGATTATCCTCTAGGAACACCTCTAGCACCCTCTTCAAGGCCTTGAACCACCTGACCCAAGCCTTCCTCATCTCTATCCTCTTAACAGCCTCCATACTCTCTACATTCTGGTTATATCTGATGTGTTCTCATTGTCTGCCATGATACTCATATCTGTACACATCTTGTCACCTCTTCCAGGAATACCTTTTCCCCATATAAAGTCCTTTTCTTCCAAGGCCTACCTCCAATATCACTTCTCTAACATCTCTGGTAGCATAGTGGCTAAGACACTTGCCTGCTAACCAGACGGCTGGCGGTTCAAACCCACCAGCCACTCCTTGGAAGGAAGGTTG
>NW_006921675.1:10879630-10902783 GCF_000298275.1 Orycteropus afer afer | reverse complement strand
TGGAAGGAAGGTTGGGCAATCCTACTTCCGTAGTGATACTGCCTCGGAAACCCAAGGAGGGGTCACTATGAGTCGGGGCCGACTCAACGGCACATAACAACAACAACAACAACAACATCATATATTAAGCAGAACCTCCTCAAATCCCATTACAAGATTGTTCCTTGCACCACTATAGTACCTCAAAATACTGTAGACTGGGCAGTGTTTTGTTCTGTTGTACACAGGGCCGCTATGAGTAGGAGACGACTCAATGGTACCCAATAACAACAGTTAGCTTTACCTGAGTCTATCTCCCAGCTAGATTCCATCCTTATGGGGCAGAATTGAGCCTTATTTATTTTTGCTTTCCCAGGTAATTAACACGTATTTGTTTAATGAAGGAGAATCCCTGTCAGCAGTGCAGAAAATGTAGATGGGTTTAAGATAAGGTCCCACAGTTGTATCAGATGTCCCAAAGTCAGGAGCTTTCCACCCATAGTGGGCCTAGATCAGCTGACAACTGGGTACCAATAATAAAGTGCCAAAGTTTGTGAATACTTTACTAAATACAATTAAAACAGACTAAAAGTTAATATACTTTGTAAATATCATCAGTTTTACATGTAAAGGGGAGAGAATGGGGGCAGATGAGATCTAGGATGCTGTTCTAAACAATCACCGGTAGATGGAAAATTTTGCTTTGGTGATAGAAATGACACTGGAGATCGTATGATAGAATTTTGCAAGACCAATGACTTAATTTATTGCAAATACTTTTTTTCAACACCACAAACAGTGGCTATACACGTGGACCTCACGTGTACGGAGTGTACAGGAATTAGATTGACTACATCTGTAGCAAGAGGCAATGGAGAAGCTCAATATCTTTAGCCAAAACAAGGCCAGGAGCTGACTGTAGAAGAGACCATCAACTGCTCATATACATTTCAAGCTGAAGTTGAAGACAGTTAAAACAAGTCCACAAGAGCCAAAATATGACCTTGATATCTCTCCTGAATTTAGTGACCATCTAAAGAATAGATTTGATGTATTTAACACTAATGACCAAAAACCAGCGGCACTGTGGGATGACACCAAGAACATCATCCATGAAAAAAGCACATCCTGTGATCCCACAGAATGTGGACATTAAAAAAGACAGGAAAGGAAGAAAAGACCAAAATGAATGTCAGAAGAGACTCTGAAACTTGCCCTTGAATGGCCAGTAGGTAAAGCAAATGGAAGAAATGACAAGATAAAAGAGCTGAACACAAGATTTTAAAGAGCAGCTTGAGCAGACAAAGCCAATTATTATAATGAAATGTGCAAACACCTGGACTTAGAAAACCAAAAGGGAAGAACACACTCAGCATTTCTCAAGCTGAAAGAACTGAAGAAAAAATTTAAGCCTCAAGTTGCAATACTGAAAGATTCTATGGGTAAAATATTGAATGACGCAGGAAGCATCAAAAGAAGATGAAAGGAATACACAGTCACTGTACCAAAAAGAATTGGTCGATGTTCATCCGTTTCAGGAGGTGTGGCATTTGATCAAGAACCAATGGTACTGAAAGAAGTCATTGAAGCTGCACTGAAGGAAATGGCAAAAACAAGGCCCCAGGAACTGATGGAATACCCACTGAGATAGTTCAACAAACAGATGTCCCGCTAGAGGCACTCACTTGGCTATGCCATGAGATTTGGAAGACAGCTACATGGCCAACTGACTGGAAGAGATCCATATTTGTACCCATTCCAAAGAAAGGTGATCCCACAGAATGTAGACATTATTGAACAATATCATTAATATTGCATGCAAGTAAAATCTTACTGAAGGTAATTCAAAAATGGTTGCAGCAGTATAATGACAGAGAACTTCCAGAAATGCAAGCTGGATTCAGAAGAGGACATGGAATGAGGGTTATCATTGTTGATGTCAAATGGATCTTGGCTCAAAGCAAAGAATACCAGAAAGATGTCTCCTTGTGTTTTATTGACTACACAAAAGCATTCGATTGTGTGGATCATAACAAATTGTGGATAACATTGAGAAGAATGGGAATTCCAGAACACTTAATTGTACTCATGAGGAACTTATACATAAACCAGGAAGCTGTTGTTTGAACAGAACAAGGGGACACTGCCTGGTTTAAAATCAAGAAGGGAGTGTGTCAGGGTTATCTCCTTTCACAATACTTATTCAATCTGTATGTTGAGCAAATAATCCGAGAAGCTGGACTATATGAAGAAGAACTTGGCATCAGTATTGGAGGAAGAATCATTAATAATCTGGGATATGCTGATGACACAATTTTGCTTGCTGAGAGTGAAGATGATTTGAAACACTTACTGATGAAGATTGGGAGCTCTGGTAGCATAGTGCCTAAGGCACTTGACTGCTAACCAGAAGGCTGGCAGTTCAAACCCACCAGCCACTCCTCAGAAGAAAGATGGGGCAATCTACTTCCGTAGTGATACTGCCTTGGAAACCCAAGGGAGGGGTTGCTATGAGTCGGATCTGACTTGATGGCACATAACAACAACAACAACAACAACACTGATGAAGATTAAAGAATACAGTCTGCAGTATGGATTACACTTCAATATAAAGAAATCAAAAATCCTCACAACTGGACCTATAAGCAGCATCATGATAAATGGAGAAACGACTGAAGTTGTCACAGACTTCATATTACTTGGTTCTACGACCAACGCCAATGGAAGCAGCAGTCAAGACATCAGATGATGTACAGCATTGGGCAAATTGGCTGCAAAAGACCTCTTTCAAGTGTTAAAGAGCAGGGATGTTCCTTGAAGACTAGGCTGTGCCTGACACAAGTCATGGTATTTTCAATCACCTCATATGCATGTGAGAGCTGGACGGTGAATAAGAAAGACCGAAGAAGAGTTGATGCGTTTGAGTTGTGGTGCTGGTGAAGAATGCTGAATGTACCATGGACTGCTAAAAGAACTACCAAATCTGTTCTGGAAGAAGTGCAATTGGAATGCTCCTTGTAAGTGAGGATGGCCAGACTTTTCTCACTTACTTTGGTCATGTTGTAAGAAGAGACCATTCCCTGGAGAAGGATATTGTGATAGTTGGAGCTGTGTGTCAACTTGGCTGGACCCCAGTTCTGTGTGGTTGTTCCCATGATGGGATCAGATGACTGTGTTCTGAGTGGCCAGTCTGCCCAAGGGGAGTTTCCCTAGGGGTGTGGCCTGCTTCCAAGATATCCAGGGACATCCTGGAAAGAGCTGCATTCTTTGAGGGATTGGAATCCTGGTGTGCGGACTACAGACTTCTGTGAGTGAGCAGCGCACCACTCGGCCTGGAGATCTTGGATTCGTCTTTTGTTGGAGTCAACAACCAGTGTACTGCCTGCCAGCCTTGAATCTCTCGGCCCCCCTGTGCTTGCGGAAGCCAAAGCGGCCACCAGCCCATCTCCTCCAGAGACTTGGACTTGTCGGCTTGGACTTGTCAGCTTCCATACGCTTGTGAGCTATTTTTCTAAGATAAATTTCTCTCTCTCTCTCTCTCCATAAATATATATATATATATACACTTTGCTGGTTTTTGTGTTTCTCTAGAGAAACCCAATCTAACACAGATATCATGCTTGGTAAAGTGGAGGATCAATGAAAGAGGGGAAGGCCCTCAACAAGATGGACTGACACAGTGGCTGCAACTATGGGCTCAGGTATAGCTGAGATCATGGAGCTGGCACAGGACCAGGCAGTGTTTCATTCTACTGTACATAGGGTCGCTATGAGTTGGAGATGACTTGATAGCACATAACAACAACAACATTCTTTGGGGGGGATGCAATTTTTCCCATTATCATCACCAACCTTATTATTGCTACACAAATTCAGAGAAATATAGGCTAGCCACAGAGCTGGCATCCTCATTTAGATGAGGATGTTCCTTTACTCTTCTCCATTAAGACACTTTTGAAGTCCTCACTATGTATTCTGGAGTCATTGGAACGGTACTGGAATGAGGGAGGAATGGGAGGAGTAGGTGGAAGGAAGAAAACTAGCTAAGGATTAAGGAATGACATGAATCCAAATCTAACAAGATACTACACTCTTTTCTGCCTTAGAGCCTGGCTCTTAAATGCATCTGATAGGGAAAACTTCACATAGAGCTTCACTTTGCAGCTGCTTTGACTTCTTAGAGAAGAGGAGATGACACAGAAATGAGGAGGACGGGAGAAGACAATAGAATACTAATGTGGGTGGGGCTAGTGCAACATCTGGGGGCCGAGTGATTCCCCAATTCTGTTTGTGGTAGACAAGTAATGCCAATGAATTATCTTCATGAAGATGTGACAACATGATTCCACAGGACAAGTCAAGATGTAACTCGTGTATTTGTATTCAGAGTTTGCTTTTCTAACCCTGCTCTCCAAAATGAACATAAAGCTAAAGATCTCAAGCTAGTTCTCAACCTCAGCTCTTTTATTTGGCAAATGTATCAGAAAATTCTACTTGGTTATTGGAGTTATCCCAAAGTGAAAAACAGCATTTCCAGAAGGCCAGCATTCATTCCCATCCCTTTTCTGCCTTTTCTCAATAGTGGCTTTGTTTTCTTTTTGCTCACATGGAGCACACATACAGCATCTGATGGAATGCCACCCCAATGTTTTCATGACTCCAGATGTTGTGAGTATGCATGGTAGGTAAAGAAAATCCAGAATCAGCCCTTCTTTTGATGACTTACTGTGCTTTCTAAATACCCTGAGTTTGATACCATCACACAAACGTTATTCTGAGAACAAGAGAAAGCCGATCTAGTCCAGGGAGTGGGAGGTGCTCCCTGCCTGCGCATTGGCAGTCCATTCCGCCAGGGACAACGATCAATCATTACTGTAAGATGGGCTCGTTGCTGTCCTGCCATTTTGAAGAGGCGCTTCGAGAACTGGGAGCTGTACCCCCGAGTTGGCGCACATGAGAAGCCAGCACGCTAAGCTCCAGAGTCTCCCCTATACCCCCACCATTGCCATCTCACAAGTACAGTGTATTTTAAGGGTTGGGGAGTGAGTGCAGATAAAGTCTTTGAGATAAACCCGTATCTCTTTGCTTTCTCTTAAAGAGAGCCAAATGTCTGATGTTAATGCTGCCCAAATAGGGTTGCTGTTAGGTGCTCTTGAGTCAGGCCCGACTCAAAGCGACTTGTATAACAGAAAGAAACACAGCCCAGTCCTGCACCAAACTCAGAGGGCTAAAATTAATCTCTTTCCCAATTGCTCTGAGCCTTCAATTCTGTGGAATGTAAGAAATCATCTTTAAGAATGCTCTGCTCTCTGCAAGAACAGAATTTTTGAAACCTTTAGCATTAATTTCAAGAGATCTTTCTTCCTGCATTTTCATAAATTTAGCCAAGAAATAACTTGATGTTTTTAAAGTAACTGATACTAAATGTTCTCCAGGGTTCCAAATCACTTCCGTCTGCACAAACAATACACCAAGGTTTTCTGATTCTATCAAGAATGCAGAGTTGAACAAGTCAAGATCAGCAGCATTGACTGACAATACTTTCATAGTGTGCAGGACTGACAATTAGGCCAGTTTTATTCATTTATATGCAATATATTTCATTTCAATGAAAAGAGAGTTGAAGGGGCTGGACATTTAAGAAGAGATGGTCCAAGATCACTATCAGTTCCTCGTTTTTCCAGAAGCATTCTCATACCAGAGTAAAAGGGAGGCAAGAATGGCCAAAAAAATCCCAGGCTTATAGTAAACTAACTCCTGCCTCCACCATAGCCTTCCCATGAATCAACTCACAGTTGATACATATACATTGTCAACATTACCAGACTGTTGACCTCTTCCTAGCGGGTACTTTGTGAACAGAGCTAGTGTGGAATTTCTGGCCATACAATTCAGACGTGGTTGTTCAGATGGGAACACAGAAATCCTGTTCTGATGGTCCTTCTGTGACAAGGTCAATTTATGACAAGGAAGAACTCCCTGGTACAGTTAGGAGAATATGACAATTTTATCACACTCAGATAAATGAATTTTCACTTCACAGCTGCTGCCAAGCTCTCAGAAGCCAGTGGCCTGGCATGCACCATGGGCTCCTCTGGAGAAGGGCTGATTTTATATGTAAGGGTGATTTTAAAGGACAGGAAATAAAAACTGATAGCAGGAGGAACTGGCTATATAATTTGCTGGGCCCAGTGCAAAATGATAATGTGGGGCACCTTGTTCAAAATTTGTTAAGAATTTCAAGATGGTGACAGCAGACCACCGAACCAAGCGTGGTGCCTTCTAAGCATGGGTTCATGTGCAGCACGCGGGTCACATACCCATGAAGCTGAACCGTGATTGCAGCACATGAAATTGGGCCCCTCACTGTACAAACACTCACACGTGCATATGTCAAGCAAATATTTATTGAGGATCATCTATGTGTGGTGGTGGATTTCATTTCTATAGACTGACTGGTGACTAAGAGTAATGGGCTTTGGAGTCAGGTGGCCTTGATGTTAATCTGAGCACTAGCCAGCTGTGACTCTGCAAAAATCACTTCATCTCACAATTCCTTGGCATCCTTACCTATAAGGGGTGCGTTCAAATAGTATCCACCTTCCTGGGTTTTAAGGAGCTCTGGTGGCACAGTGCCTAAGGTATCTGACCACTAACCAGAAGGTTGGCAGTTCAAACCCATCAGCTGCTCCACAGAAGGAAGATGAGGCAGGCTATTTCTATAAAGATTCACCACCTTGGAAACCCAGTGGGTTGCTAGGAGTCAGAATTGACTCCATGGCAGTGAGTTTTGGAGGATTAACTGAGAAAACTTACATTTTAAGGACCCTGAACAGGGCTTGGCACAGAATAAAGGGTCAATAAAGGTTACCTGTAATTTTTAAGTAAAATATAACTGTTATGAGAATAGCTCAGAGTAATGAGGGGTTTAGGTGGGTTAGTGATAAGGCCTAGGGGAGGCTTTCTGAAGGAAATGCATTTGAGATGGGTCCGTGGAGGCTTTCTTAAGGAAATGCATTTGAGATGGGTCCGTATGAAGTCCAGGATTTTCACAGAAGCTATGAGTGAGTATACAGGAACACGAGGTGGGCTGTGTGGCCTCCAGGATGGCCATGCTTGACTGGGGCGCTGGGCATGGGTGGGAGATGTGTGGGAGCCTTGGGGAGAAGGAAGGGTGGGTCTTGCTGAGGAGACCTTGCACAGTAAACTGAGGCAGTCCAAACTTCATCTGCTAGGCTAGAAGGAAGCAAAGAAGTTCTGAAGTGAAGCAGATGTGTCCCTTTCCTTTTTTTCTTTTTGGTTTCCAAAGGTGCATGTGAACTGATAAAATAAGTCTAAAATGTGACATTAAATTAGATAAGAATCCACTGACCCACCACAAATACTAATCTTTTTGATTGTGAATGGTAGTGGAGGGCAAGGCCAAACACTTCATGAGAATAAGTCATAATCAAATCCTTTGGTGAGAAGTTCCCCGCCCCCCCCTCCGGCTTGTTAGGATTTTGATGCCTGGGAAAAAATTAAACAATTTTTTTTTTATCCTATTACACTACAATCTGACTCATAGTGACCCCTCCTTGGGTTTCTGAGACTGCATCATGGTGAAGCAGACTGCCCAGCCTTCCTTCTGAGGAGTGGCTGGTGGGCTTGAACTGCCAGCCTTCTGGTTAGCAATCTAATGCCTTAGGCACTAGGCCACCAGAGCTCCTTTATTTTTTACTTATTCATTTATTATTACACCAACAAAAGCAGAAGATCTAAAACTGAAGTGAAGAATGCCATGCAGGGCCCTGCTTGGCGTAGCTGTCCCTGTGCACCTTCCTCAGGCTGCCTCTCAGGCCCCAACCTCCTCCTACAGCTGTTCTAAGTTGGCACCACATTAGGAGACAAGAAAAAGGCTGCCACACAACCTCCTTAACTCTCCCACAGAGAATTCTACTAGTACCAATGCTCCTGGACTTATCTTTCAGTTCAACAGTCAACAAATGCCATTACAAATTAGCTCAGTCAAGCATGTAACAAGCACATATTGTTCACTATGGACTACAACATACCTTAACCTCTGGGGCCCAACTTCTACATTTACATAGTACACCACAGTCATCACAATGGTTAAGTGCTTGGTTGCTAACTGAAGGGTTTGAGGTTTGAACCCACCCAGTGGCTCTATGAGAGAGTCAGGGGGCTGCCATGAATTGCAATTGACTGAACTGCACCCAACAACCATAGTCACTTATTGCTTTTCAGTATAATAGAAAATTAGAAAAGTAAAACAAAAAGCA
This sequence comes from Orycteropus afer afer, assembly GCF_000298275.1. Lineage (NCBI taxonomy): Eukaryota > Metazoa > Chordata > Mammalia > Tubulidentata > Orycteropodidae > Orycteropus > Orycteropus afer. The sequence goes on along the minus strand of NW_006921675.1, from coordinate 10,894,522 downwards.
ATAGATTAGGAGACTCTGGGCTATTTAATTAGGTTGATTCTAATTTTCTCCGGGAGTGGGGATGGGTAGAGAGTTCCTGCCAACACTGCAAGCACGCTCACATGTATATGAACCAGCTCCCTGCCTTCACCACCCCCTCCCTGTGTGTCTGTGTGTTTCCTCAAGATCAGCAGGCAGCACCAAAAGGGGTACATCCAGAGCAAAGGGTCCAGGGCCATCTTTGTGGGGCTTGAGCAGTATCTACCTAACAAGGCCTTTTGTGATGGGGCCACACAGGGAGAGCTCAGCTGTCAGAGCACACACACACACCCCCTAACCCCCCCCCCCAATACACTCACACTCAGGGGAAGAAAGAATTCAACTCTGCTGACCAGCCCAAAGGACACTCTGCCCATCTCATTTATTTCATAGCAATTGTCAGTGCAGGTGAGAAAGAAAGTTAGTGCAGGTGAGGAAGTTCAGCCCACTTTTTTCAGAAAGCACTTTAACCACAGCAGATCCAAATAACCACTCTGTTCCAGTACCAAGTGACCCTCATGAGAAGAAACAGACCTCAGTCAGACCTGCTCACTGCCCAGGGCTCTGAGCAAGATGCTTCATAGGACAAGTTCACAATGACAGGCTGTGGGGACATGCCTAGGCGGCTAATTTGGCTTCATTATCACTAATTTTCACAAATTTATAATGTGCTGTAAAGTCAACAAATCTGAAAAATGTCAGTGCTTTCAAATATAAGGTGGCAGAATAAACAGATTTTTTGGGAAGTATGTAAGTTGCCAATGATAAGTATATTCATTTACCGGATGTGCTCTTATCAGCCAAGAGTCTGAGACTCTTCTCTTTCCACGGTGAGGAGGGTGATAGCTGGGCACCTGCTGGACCTGGCTACTGTGAAGGACTTCCCGGGGAAGGAAGGGGACTGAGTAAGTCCTGGAGCCACTGTGGGGTCTTGTAGACCTTCCCATAAGGTGTGGCCAGGCCAGGCCTCCCTCAGTGGTCTTCATGCAGAATGCTCCCTTAAATTAGGTAAGAAGGCAAGACCCAGCTGCTGGGTATATACCCAAGGCTGCTTCTGTAGCACCATGCAGGATAATACTTCCACATACATACAACCTTATTGTTCTTTCTAAAATTCAACTGTATTTTACAAGATGATCTCTGAGACCCTGGCAGTTCAAGAAATGTTTATTGCCTGTCACTCTAAATCACATGTATGGTTTTTGTAGAATTCTGTACGCCTTCTGCAAGTGCACAATCAACCATTGCTGTTTTCAGCACAGCAGGTGTTCTGAGTTCATCGTCTCCATCAAACTAACATTAAACATGACCCTGTCTCTGAGGACAATACAGCCTGCTTGGGGAAACAAAGTGACCCTTTGAAGCCTGACCCCACCATGTGCTCAGATTAGGTCAGCGCTGATTCATCACCTTAGGCTGGGCCACTCTGCCTAATTCCTACTCAATCTGAAGTAGCAATGTTTCACTTTTACATAGTTGTGTTTGGTCAACACCTAAAAAAATAACAGTAGCAATAACAATTACAAGCAGCAGCTCCTACTTACTAAGCCTGCTATGTATTAAGAGCTTTACCTGCATCACCTTAGGTGACTGTCACAATGATACTAAGGAGTGAGACTGGTACCCCATTTGATGAGCAGGAACAGTAATGTGCAGAGGACATTAGACACTTGCCTACTGTCACACACCTCCCAAGTGGTGGAACCAAGATACAAGTCAAGGTCTTGGGACTGCAGGGCCTGTACTCTTGGTGGCTCCTTGAGCTCCCAGTGGTTCCAAGGGTGGAAGCCCTTGTGGGAATGTTTCCCTAGGCTGAGAGCAGAGGCTGGAGGAACAACCACAACAATTCAGGTACCTGAGGTGGGGACCACACTGGAGCATGTACTTTTATTCCTTGGGTCATTCTGGAGTTTGCAAAAGAGGAGGGAATTGGAAGGCAAGCCAACCTTAATCCAGTGCGCACATTTCGCAAATTTTAAAATAGGAAATATAGTTTTAATGTAATCTAAAAATGTGAACTTGCAAATCATTTAAACACTAACCCCAACATGGATGCCAGAGTATGTGAGCTCCTCCGAAGAGCTGGGGAAGGAGCTCTAAACGCTTGGCAACCACATTCTCTGCAAGCCAAGTATGGCTCTCTGCTTTCCGACCTCCTCCCGGCTGACAAAGACAGCACTATAATTCAGTTTCAACCTTTTATGGAAATTCAATCAAGAACCACTTACATTTCACTTTTCATCAATTTCAGGCAGGCTTTACCAGCAATACACTTTTGAAATAGGAGTATTCTAAACTTAGCCAACAGAAGTCAAAGAATTCTGCTTAAATGTAGTTTTAATTCTATAGCTTTATCAGACTACAATGAGTTTCATCTTTACCTATCATCTAATTTTCATGAAAATAACATAATACATTTTCACCTGAATTGGTTTAATTCTGTCTCTAGTTCTTTAAATCAGCTCTTTTGTTGAGAAAGGTACACAATCCCGGGGCAAGGAGCTGCTGGGTGGTGCAGTTAATGAGCTCGCTGTTGACAGAGATGCTGGAGCACAGCCCACCCAGGGAAGCCTCAGGAGAAAGGCCTGCTGATCCACTTCTGAGAAACCAGCCGCTGCCAACCCCACCGAGCACAGTTCTGCTCTGACACAAATGGGGGTGAAGCAGACTAAACGCTTACTGGGGAAGCCTGGACTCCTCACATTAAGTGTGAAGACAAGGAACTAACTAAATGTATTTATGGGACTTCCTGGTGTAATTATTAAAGCAAGTTTAAAAAAGGGAAAAAGATCATGAGGCTATTACATGTCAGAATCTGGTTAGCCCTTGAGATACAAAGATGAATAAGTTGGAAAAATGAACAGAGAAGGTGAAAATGAAATATCATAAATTCCGTGAAGAAGGCATTAGGTGCTATGAACATTCCCAGGAGGGGCAATCAAGGTAGAGATGGCAGGACAGTGTTGGGAGACATCTGTAGAGGAAGCATGGCTTGGGCTTGGTACCAAAACACCAGTGGGAGGTAAGCATCCAAGAGGGAGTGGGAGGCAGCGGTTCAAGCGGAGCTGCACGTGTGAAGGCATCAAGGGGAGACAGAACATGGCACTCTGACTGAACAGAAAACCATTTACAGGCTTAGAGGTTGGGTTGGCTGGGAGCAGTGAAAAGAAAAGGCTACGCAGGTGACTCACAGGGCCTTCACAGACCACGCTGGGAGTTGTACTGGATCTGTGAGGTAGGCAGAACTATGGAATGTAATGAAAGGCATGGTCCGAGGGGCATTTCCATTTTCACGCAGCTACCCTTTACGGTGTGCAGCGTGAAAGGGTGGGGGTGGGAAGCTGGGAATGAAATTGGAGGCTGCTGTGGCAACTATTCAGGTAAGAAGAAAAAAATCTTATTGAGAAATGAGAGGCCCAGCCATGAAAAGGAAGAAGCTTAAAACAGAGGAACTCAACAGAAATGAAGGACTTGGTAACTATACCAGTGTGGAGATGGGGATGAGGTAACTAAATGGGCACGAGAAAGGAGATGGAGGTAATACAGGAGAAGGAAGAGGTGGAGGCACGGTGAGGCTGAAGGCAGTTCGGACTTGTGAGTGTGAGACGCTGTGGGACCTTTAAGTGCAGGTGCCCAACAGGTGGTCAGGCATGTGAATACGGGAGGTGGAAAAGAGGTAAACGCCACATAGAAACAATCAAGGAACTGCCCACATAGAGCTGATGGCCAAGGTGACTGAAGTGGATGAACTTTCCAGAGATACTGTTGTTGTTGTTATGTGTCATCGAGTCGAACCCGACCCATAGCGACCCCTCCTTGGGTTTCCGAGGCAGTATCACTATGGAAGTAGATTGCCCCATCTTCAGTGTGAAATTTAAAGAAAAATGAGACAGGAATCATGGGGAACAAAAATTTGAGGTCATAAGACAGGTACAAAGAGGTGATGATAAAAAAAAACAATCAGGAGTAAAGTTTGGAAGACAAGGAAAAGGAGTTTGAAGGAGGAGGTGGTGGTAGTATTAGATAAGCTGAAGACTGAACAATGGCACTGGCTTTATAAACATGGAAGTTAATGGGGAACTAGCCTGGGGAACTAGCCTGAGCAACTGCAGCAAGTGCTAACATTCCATGACTTATCGCTTCTCATGTCAAGTCGTACAACTGTGATCCAGGTTGACATTTGGAAAGCACAAGTTCCAGAACTTCTAACCATAGTTAATATTCTAAACAAAGGAAGAGTAAAGACCAAATGAAGGACTGACAGTGGAAAACAACACAGTGAAGATTAGCACAGAACCTTGCATGAAAGAAAGAAATTTTGAAAGCATTTCCTTAACAATAAAGATTGAATGGCTACTCTGCTCTGTGAGAGGAGACTTTACATTTGTTTCAACAATATTCACCAGGCACTCTTCATGCCCTGCATGGGGCACAGCCATGTAAACGAGGAAACAACCTCCATCCTGCTACAGAAATGCTGGAGGCGAGGGTGTGTGTGTGTGTGTGTGTGTGTGTGTGTTTCAGCTTGGAATCCAGATGAAAAACCTCAAAGTACCACCAAATAGTTACACAAAGACTGATAATAGCTCATCTAAAAGGAAAATTATTTGATATGCTATGATGTCTACTGTTCATGCAAAGTACCCGGAATTGCTAAGTTTTTCAAGCATATTAACACAGATAGGTTTTTATTACTGATCTTACGTTATGTTTAAGAGTATTGTGTCAAATTCAATGTGCTATAGCCTGTTATTTTAAACTCTAGATAAATTTGAAGCAAAAATAGTGACTGTGCCATATTACCTATTTATGGCTCAATAAATACTAATTCTGTTAATAAACACTACAATAAAATTGTGTACTCATAAGCACAATAAAATTGTGTACTCAAAAAGCTACCTGCAGAGCGTGTTTCACAGTTGAAACAGAGAGCTCATATATTTGAACAAAATTAGACTTCATTTTATTTAGAAGCCAAATGGATCAGTTTCTCTTAATGTATAGAGAACGTCACCTAGCTAAAATTGTTGTTAGGAATTTAGACACCAGCATAGTTTAGTATGTCATAAAAATCTTGACCTTGATATTACAGGAAAACAATAATCTATTTTGCAAATGTATTTTTTTAAAAAATTGCTCTTAATGACATTTAAATTTGGTGACTCCCTGTAGTTCAAGAAGAACTGTGCTTCTATAAGCAGCAAACTAACGTTTCCATCCAGAACGAACCATGCTGGATCCAAATGTGGTAAGTGAAGATTTCTGTAGCATGGCCAGAGTGGACTGGATATGGCTGCTAAGTTAAGCTGAAATGTGGCTTGTTTTCCTACAGTTAAAGACTTGTTAAAATTTTGGGGAAAATAGTATGAAATAACCACCAAAGCAATATTTTAGTCTCAATATTAGGCTTGCATCATTATTAATAAGGCAAGATTCAAGATATTAAGACCCTGGGCATTTACTTTCCTGTTTGCAATTCCATCTCAAGGGTTCATATCATATCTTATAAATGGCCCAGGTACAAATATAAATGGCAAACAAGACAATGCTGGTATGCAGGGGAGTGTCAAATGGACAAGGCATGCCCTCGCCATGCCCCACTTCCATATCTCAGAAAGTTGGTATGAAGGGAATACTTATTTTTTTACCTACTTATATTTCAGTACATTTTATGGAGGAAATACTGCAGGGGAACTTTAAGAATGTAGATACCCATGAGATATTTCTGATGAATGTCATGAGTCTCTGTAATACTCAAATATTCCAGAAATTATAGCAAACCAAAATGCTCAGATAGTACTTCTATTTCTGACTCAATAGTTAAAGAAGAAAGTGCTGTGTAACTAAAAATTAGGAATGATAGGATAGGAAACTGGGCTCTAAAATTTCACAGAAGATCCATCTAATTATCACATAGTTCACAAACAAGACTCCAAATTGAATGAAACAACTCTAATATTCTGAAAATATAAGGGCAAGTCACTTAACTCTGTTACAGAAGGAATCATGTCCTCTAAAAGATATGTTCAAGTCCTAACCCCGTACCCGTGAATGTGACCTTGTTTTGGAAAACAGAGCCTTTTTTTGAAGATATGATCATTATGTCATGCCAGAGCAGGGAGCATTCTAAACCTAATCCCTTCTGAGTAGTATTTCATAAAAGAAGAGAAAAGACAAGGAAATAGAGTCACAGACAGGGGGAAGGCACTAAAGGAGGATCGATCTACAAGGCAAGGGATGCTAAAAAAATGCCCAGGGCTACCAGAAGCTGAAAGAGACAAGAAAGGACCTTCCCCTACAACAGACACAGCAGCACACTGAATCCAGACTCCTGGCTTCCACAACTATGAGAAAATCAATGTCTGTTCTTTAAAGCCACCCTCCTTATAGTATTTTGTTACGGCAGCCCTAGAAACTATGGCATCCTCTATCACAAGATCTGAAATTCCAGCCCAGTATCCTAAAAGAATAGCTGAAACTGAGAGGCCTCAGATGGCACTGAGTAGAGGTCAAATCTCCCAGAAATTCATTGGTAGCTTCATCTCTGCTCTTTCATCTGTATTGCTAAGAGACCCACAGGGCTACTCTTAAGAGTCTTATACAGTGAGCATTTACTTAGATGCACTTTCCTCTGTGTGGAGTTAAGACGAAAGGCAGGGACAAGTACACGTCCAAGAAATAATCCCTAAAACTCAAGGAGTTCCATCTGGAAAAATAGGGCTCTGCATTCTCTAGCTCTGAAAGCTGTTCGCATACAAAGATGGTAATTAGCTACAAAGATATTTTCACTTTTGGAGGTCACTATTTTCAGCAGCAAGCTTTAGTTTCCGTTGCAGAAATTAAAGTCAACACGGCATAGAGACACATTCTGCTATTTTATTATATGGAATACTGAATAACGGAAATAACACGAAAACAATTTCCCTTGTGAAAGCCTGCTGACTGTTCCAGAGTGAAAAAAAATAGCGCTAAGAGGGGAGGGAAAAAAAATTCCTTCTCTAAACAAGTTCATCTTCCAAAATGTGGGCCAAACCATGAATGTGAGTTCACACACACCTCTGAAAGGGCCAAGTTTGGAATGTGTAGAACAAAGAATTTATTCAGATCTCTTGGATGTTTCCTTCCTCAAAAATAACGAAAGCTATGGGGCTCCAGATGGGAATGTGGCCACTTTGGAAGAGGAATCTTTTATTGAGATAAATAGCAAGGCTCTGTAAATAAATATCTGGGATTCAATGAGGAATTTTAGGAAGACAACTGCTTTTTTGCTTTTCTTTTCTTTTTTTTTTTTTTTGCAGGAGGCGAGGGGGGTTGTTTGTTTTTATTAAATTACTTCTAAATGGTATTAGTATTCTGAAACAGTTAAGTGACAATGCTTTATCCAACAGCTTAAAAGTTAGATTAAGATGAAAGATTCTAGTGAAGTTTTAAAAACATCTAGCTCTCTGCTCCCAAGTGGAACCAAAGACTATTTACTTGTATCATCTGGGAACCATTTCTTCTTGGCACCTTGCTCCTGCTGCTCTGATGAATTAGGGTCACATTTTGGCTTCGAGAGGAATCTTCCTTCTATCCAACACAGCTCCTGGAACAGAGCCTCTCCCATCTTTCAGGACTTCCAGTGAGGAGGCCACAAAAACATTCTGAGACACATCAAGACAAGCAAAAATGACGGGGAAAGGACAGGGGATGGGCAGAGAGAAGTTGGCTTCTTCTAGCAGGTGACTAGCAAGCTACTCAATTCAACTGTCCCCTCCATTCGCTTAGGTACTCTGGGCTAACCAAGAGTGGATGGAGTCCCAGGGTGGCGCAAATGGTTGAGCACTCAAACACAGAAGGCTGGCTGCTCGAGGCCACCCTGACGCACGCTGGACGACAAGTCTGGCAATCTGCTTCCGGAAGGTCACAGCCACGGAAAAGGATGCAGCAGTTCTACTCTGCACACATGGGGTCTCTGTGAGTCAGAACCGACTCGAGGGAAACTAACAACAGTAAACATACAGTTCAATTAAACAAAAAACCTTACAATCAATTTTTAATTCATATCGTAAAAGTACTTAATCTAGTTTACATAGAGCTCCTGTAAACAGAGAGTTACAGGGGGAAGGGTTGGAACCAAGAGCAAGGTGGTGGTTGTCGTTTGGTGCTGTCCAATCAGCTCCGACTCACAGTGACCCTGTGTACAACAGAGTGCAACCTGGCCTGGTCCTGCGTTATCCTCACACTCCTTGCTGTGCCTGAGCCCACTGTTGCAGCCACTGGATCAATCCGTCTTGTTGAGAGTCTTCCTCATTTTTGCTGACCCTTTACATTACCAAGGAGCTCTGGTGGTGTAGTGCCTAAGGCATTTGACTGCTAACCAGAAGGCTAGTGGTTCAAATCCACCAGCCACTCCTTGGAAGGAAGGTTGGCCAATCTACTTCTGTAGAGATACTGCCTCAGAAACCCAAGAAGGGTCGCTATGAGTCAAATCCGTCTCGATGGCAGTGAGTTTGTTTTGGTTTTACTTCACCAAGCGTGACATCGTTCTCCAGGGACTGGTGCCTTCTGACAACATGACCAAAGAAGGTGAGATGAAGTCTGGCCATTCTTTGCTTCTAAGGGGCACTGTGGCTGCACTTCTAAGATAGCAGTTCATGGTATTTTCAGTATTCTTTGTGAATATCACAACCCAAAGGCATCAACTTTTTGGTCTTCCTTATTCATTGTCCGTTCACACGCATAAGAGGCGATTGAAAATACCATGGTTTGGATTAATGCACCTTAGTTTTCAAAGTGACATCTTTGCTCCTTGCCACTTTTAAAAGGTCTTTTGCAGCAGGTTTACCCAGTACAATACAAGCCAAGGTTAATAAACACAAAAGGTCTATTAGCCTTGCCCAGCCAAATACATACCTGGACTCTAGCTCAAAGTGCTGCACTGTACTTTACAGTGAATTCCAAAAAAAGATGTGTAGCACATGCTTATAAATGCAGAGTTACTTAACCACTTATCATTTGCAAAGGATTCCACTATGACTTTCAATTTACTAACAGATCCTGGGTTTCTTACATTCTAGGTTCCCTCCACCCTTTTCCCATTTGCTAATTTTACTCAGGGTTGAATGTTTTAACATATCCCTGTGTAACACCTTCTCCCCACTGTTTTCTTTGACTTTCAGAGCAGTGGGGAAAAAATATGTGTGCTGTATTAGTTGTTTTCCTTTCTCCACCATTCTTCACCACCAAAGTGACACAAACACAGTTATTCAACCAAAGACGTTCAGTTGTTACAATAACATCACTTTTCCCAAAAAGACAGACCGTCAAGGTGATAATATGGTCACTGCCACCTCAAAGAGTTTGCCCAGTCCTGGTTCCCATGGCTGCTAAGTGTGCAGTGATGATTTCTGCTGACACCATATGGTAGCTTAAGAGCAAAGCACAAACACCACTGCACAGAGCTGAATGCTTTCCTGGAATATGTCCCCCTTTATTCGATGGCTTTGGAATCCTACCATGCTTTGAAAGCCACAAATGTATGCGTTGATTTCTAGTAAAATATGGGAAGGCCTAAAGCGAGTGCTTATGGGTCTGGTTTTAATTCATTTTGGGCACGGATTCAGAGCCAACTTTTCAAGGGCACACTCACCGCCTCTCCAGGGGGCGCCCGTCACTGGAGATGCTTCGAGGAATGTTGGCGGCTCTTTCGGGAGGTGGCATCTTCCCGTCTCCCTTCCCAGCATTCAGCCGTGAGGTCACAGGACTCTGCACCTGGGATGGGACTTGAGGTGAATGAGACCCCTTATTGGCATTCCTCTGCCATTTGTTGTTATTTCGGAAAGGAAACTTGAATTCGTAGGAAACCCCTTCATTCATTTTGTACTCCATCACTGGCATGCGGTAGGTTTCAGAGCAACTCCTATTGGGGGAAAGCACAGGGAGAAGAAAAATTCATATGCTTTTGCCGGTTGGAAGAACCACACTGATTCTCATTAACAGTTTAAACGGCTCAGAAACTTCATCCTCTGTTTCAAACCATCTTTCAATCATCACACACTATGATTATTTTCCTTTCAAAAGGCAGAACCCTAGGAAACATTACATTTGTATTTTCCTTTACTCAATCCCGATTGTTGAGTCTGAGATATAGAGTCTTTGGAAAAAAGCAAGGAGACGCACAGTCAGTCACCCTGTGGAGCAGGAGTGGGTACTGAAACCCTCGGCATGATCTCAGAGCCTTCCACACCCTCTACTGTGTCCTGGGGTCAGGGATTTGAAAGGAGGTAGAAATCTGAAGTTGGGGAATCCTTCCTAATAATCAAAATGGAGAGCCAAATTTAGCACAGGAAAAAAGAAAATGTCAATTATAGAAACACTGCAATGATCAAATCTCTAGGGAACAAGCATAATCTGAAATTAAACTTCTTTTTTTTTTCAAAGTCAAGAATCCATCAGCAGCAGGGCTGTCCCCATGGAGCAGCCTGAGAGACACAGAAAGGCAGACACCAACATCATCTGTCATGTGAGTCTTGCCATTTTTGTGCTGGGATCCACTCTCCAGACTTGGGAAACCTGAAGCCCACTTTCCATTCTCTTTATCCAAACAACCAGGGAAAGTCTGATCAGTTATTAACTTGAATGACAGACAGTTATGGGAAAAAGTCTATTCCCACTAAAGCATAAGCTCAAACTGAGTATTTGAATTTCATCATTAAGTGAAAACAATAATTCTTTTCTAAAAGGAATTTCAAGGACTGGGAAGCAGTCGAGAGAATTTGGAAAGGAGGGGTTAACAGCAATCACGAAATAAATAGCCCTTTAAGAGGCACTTCAGAGATAGCGTAAGGAAGGTCTAAAGGCACCATTTATTCAACAGAGGTTTAATGTGAGCCACAAAAACAAGGCATACAGGTAAGTTTAAATTCTCTAGTAACCACGTTAGAAAAGAAAAACGAAAACAGGGAAATTAATTTACTAACTTATTTTATTTAACTCAAGATATCCAAAATATTAGAACCCTGGTGGTGCAGAAGTTAAGTGCTTGGATAGAACCCATCCACTCTGCAGGAGAAAGATGTGGCAGTCTGCTTTTGTGAAGACTTACAGTCTTGTAAACCCTAAGGGCCAGTTCTACTCTGTCTTATAGGGTCGCTATGAGTCCAGTCTTTCATGACCATTTCCACGCTTTTCAGGGTGTGACTTTGATGTTTCAAACATGGACTCCACAGTGCCTCCTCCTCAATGGTCATGACTGTCTTCATTTTCCAGACATGCTGCTTTTGGAGCCCGTGCTCAGGAGGAACAACACTGTTCCTCCTAGGCTAGGGCCGCTGCTCTGCTCAGTCTTTAAGCCGCCCCCAGCTTCCAATGCGTGCCATTTTCTTGGGGTTTCCCTACTGCTCCTGACTCCCCAGAAGCCGACCCTCAATCCAAGGCTCCTCTGTACCCTCTGTAAACTTTAATGGCAGTTCCACCTTTTTTTTTTTTTTTTCCAATCCCAACCTCCAATAAAAAAATACATTTTACAGTATAACAGAGTACAACCATAAATACACAGAAACTCTTACTCTGATATTTTCTGTTTTGCTACAGCTGTGTTAATCTTATGACTTACAATGATCTGCAGTTTGCAAAACATTGCTTTATGGGACTTGCAAAATTGCCTTTAGTAATTTCTAGATTTGATATTGATATTTCTGACAAAACTATGCCCTTGGACCACTTATGTTGTTAATCAGTGGTAGTATGACTTGAAGTCTTTTATTTCTGTCTCATAGTTAAGTGCTCGATTATTAAATGAAACGCTGGAGGTTTGAACCCACCCAGGGGTGTCTAGGAAGACCGGCCTAGTGATCTGCTTCCAAAAGGTCACGGCCCTGAAAACACTGTGGGCAGTTCTGCTTTGCACACGTGGGGTCACCACGCATCAGACTCGACCTGACAGCAACTAACAACATTTCTAAGTAAACATAGCATGTTGTGCAGAATCCAGTGCTCTAAATCTCTAAGTATAAGAACACTGTATCAAAGAGGTATTAATAAAAATGTTTAACAATCCAGAGGGAAATTCTCTCAGCCTCCACATCAGAACTGGCTATGCCTCTTCCTCAGCAATGGTCTATGCTAAGTTGTTTCAATGATGATGACTGGTGATAAGCAATGATAAGTTGTTTAACTTATCAACTCAATGAATCACATCACCTTTGCCCCTTTCTGTGAGCTGCTAGGAACCAGGAACATACACAGAACTTTATCATCATGCGTTTTTTCCAAAATTGTTTCCCTCGATCATTTTGTCCCTGCACCAATCCCCCTTTCCTCAGTAGAGTCCCTCACTGACTATTTTGTGCATGTACTTTCCTTAAGCTGCTTCAAATCCATTTTGCACTAAGGCAAAGCAAAGTAAGTAAACAAGAGAGATACAGATGATGATGATAGTAACAATGTAAACCAAACAGACAAGATGCTTTCATCTTTGGCCTTTAGTTTCTTTCTCTGTAAGAGGAGAGCTTTACTACTAAAACTAGTCAAAAGACTCCTGTGGCCAAATACTGTGTTCTCCATAGCCTGTGTTTCCTTTCCACTACTCTAAAGTTAATATAAGGAGTTCTGGTGGTGGAATGTGTAAGACATTTGACTGCTAACCAGAAGACTGGCAGTTCAAACCTACCAGCCACTCTGTAGAAGAAACACGGGGAATCTACCTCTGTAAAGATTTACTGCCTTGGAAACCCAATGGGGTTCGCTATGAGTTGGAACTGACTCAATGGCAGTGGGTTACCTAGAAACCTTCGGGATGTTTGATGCTAACAGAACGTAGTTTCATAAAGTCTAAGCAAGGAGAGATGATTCATTTTAGGTAATGAAAAACAAAGAAGTCTCCACAGAGCAACCCTTGGCCAAGGGGCTGTTTCTGATTGCCTTCCTCGGGGAAGGTAACCCACTAGCTTTCTGAGCATTTGCTTACCTCTGCAAAATGCCAAGAATGAGATATGGAATCAAGAAGCACATGGTAATCGAAGGACAAAGATAAAAGCTACCTTTTAATGCCACACATGGAAGTTCATAAAGGGATTTTTATTATATCATTCTACATAAAACTGAGTATTGAGCAACAATCATTCTAACAGTTCCAGCTTACAATGGGCTAGACATTAATCTAGCTGTGTGGCAACAACTCTAAATAGTAAATAGTATCAGTATCCTCATGAGGATGGAAGTGTGGAAATGGAGAGATGAACTTGCCCAAGTTCCACAGCTAGAAAGTGGCGCAATCTGGATTGGAACCCAGAGAATTACTCTACCCTGTAGTGTCAGTCACTAACTAAAGAATATTTCTAGCACAGACCTCCAGACCTCCTTTACCCTACAGTGACTGCAGCATCTCACTCAGGGCATGGTTGGTAAGAGTTTCCTTGGCAGAAGAAAGGAAAACTTAGCAACTTTATAAAACCCAATAAAGAGCTGTGAGTCAGAAAAATAAGAGGTTTGAAAAAGTCTCTGTCCTGCCAAGCCATGTGACTGTATTGGGAAAAAAAACAAATATTTATCTCTTTGAAGTGAAATTCATCTGAAATATTACAGATTGTAACAAGATCATTGCTAACAGTCCTCCAAGCTAAAGTGGCATGCTTTTGTATTTTAAAATACTTGTTTTTAAAATAATGTAAAAATTGTGACTCATTTCTTATTTAAGAGAGACAACTTGGTCCTTTTATGTAACTGTTTTTCACTTTTCCTTGTGAATGACCCTTGATGGTTTTCTTTAAAAACTGCAGGCTAGTGGCCCTTATAAATAAAGATGGTGAGACTTCATCTCACATACTTTGGCCATGTTATTAGGAGGGACCCGTTCCTGGAGAAGAACGTGTGGTAGTTCAGTTTGTGTGTCAACTTGCCTGGGCCTGGTTGAGTGGCTGGGCAGCTGGATGTAGTATTCCCCATGATGAGACTGGTAATCAACTCCATGGTGGAATCTACTGGGAGCAGCTGAGTAGCTGCCTTTGGGTATGAACTCTGCTTCCTGTACATAAGAAACAGCTTTGGGAACAGTCTCTAGCTTATGGCACACTTGAACCCTACATGTAGCCATGTCATTGTTCAGCAGCCTGCCATGCTCTGCTGACCTTGGGACTTTCACTGGACTTGAGTTAATGGCCTGCTGTGTGGTTTGGTAACATCGAGACTGTGCCTTTTATTTGTCAATCTTGGGCTTGTCTGTCTCAGCAGCTAGCAGCTGTCTGAGTGAAGAAAAGCCTCTAGCTCCAGTGGGCTGGGAGCAGGAGGCAAAGCTGAAGCCCAAAAGGTTGAGGGGCTTTCACCCAGCCCCTAGAGCCCAGCACTCTGAACTCAGACTCAAAGCCTACAAATTGTAAGAATAAACTCCTGTTTGTTAAGGCCATCCCATTTTGTGGTCTATTCTTTTCAGAGCAGCACTAGGGAAGCAGAACAGAACATCAGGCTTGGCATAGGGTCAGTGAAAAAGAGGAAGATCCTCATGGAGATGGAGTGACACAGTAGTTGCAACAATGGGCTCAAACATACAACAGTCGTGGGGATGGCTCGGGACTGGGGAGCAGTGCTTCATTCTGTTGTAGGCATGGTTGCTATGAGGCTGAACTGACTTGATGGCGCCTAACAACAATGGCAGTGGCCCTTAGGAGAATGAATATTTGTCATTCCCATACAACATGATCCATTCAGAACATCACATTTTAATCTGTTGTGGTTTTTTTCCATCACACTAAGGGAATCCATATTGAAGATTCAGAAATCAGAGACACCAGCTATCAACTTAGAGGACGTGGAACAAGGGATATCATAGCTGTTGTCAGATGGATCTTGGCTCAAGGCAAAGAATACCAGAAAGAGGTTTACTTGTGTTTTATTGAC
>NW_006921675.1:10841599-10878190 GCF_000298275.1 Orycteropus afer afer | reverse complement strand
CCATCTTCCTTCCGGGGAGTGGCTGGTGGGTTTGAACCGCCAGCCTTCTGGTTAGCAGTCAAGTGCCTTAGCCACTATGCTACCAGAGCTCCCTGGCACATCATAGGGGCTCAGAAATTTTGCTTTTCTTTCTTGTTCTTCTTCACTTTAAACATTTTTCATTTGGAAGCAATTCCTAGTGGGATCAGGGAAAACAGTACTATCTCACATTTGTTATTTAAGCAAGTGTTTCTTTCTTTCTTTCTTGTTAAACTGGCTTTTATATTAAAAAGAAAAAATCTGGCTGTTCAAAACTAATGACTCTTCTGTGTGCACACATACATCCTTGGGTGTTTGTCATGACACAGAATCGC
Source organism: Orycteropus afer afer (assembly GCF_000298275.1). Classification (NCBI taxonomy): domain Eukaryota; kingdom Metazoa; phylum Chordata; class Mammalia; order Tubulidentata; family Orycteropodidae; genus Orycteropus; species Orycteropus afer. The sequence goes on along the minus strand of NW_006921675.1, from coordinate 10,877,837 downwards.
CACACCGGAGCCTGGGACCCATTCAGGACCCTGAGTACCTTGAGCACAGGCAGCGGTGGGGGGCTGGGGCAGGGTGCCTCCCGGCCCACTCTGCCTCACTGGAACCGCCCTGACAGCTGACACAGGAAGAGCGTGAGCAGCCCAAGAGCAGAGGGGTCACTTGCTAGGAAAACAGCAGTGGGAGTGTGAAGTGCGGAGGAAAGACAAAAATGACAGAAGAGCAGTATCTTATTCTGTTGAAAACTACAGCAAGGTGTTAATGCCTCAACGGATCCCTCTAAAGTTGTTGCTGAAGCGGGAGGGGAGCCTAAGCTTTGAGCCCTCCAAAGGCATCAGTGGCATCCCTGCCCACTAGCCCAGAGGTCTACAGGGAGGGGCTTTTCCAGCGGAAACTGTGCCATAATGAGAGGGGTGGCATGTGGCTCTGAGGGATGGTGCCTGGAAGGGCCCAAGTCCTTCACCCCAGCCTTACCCTAGGTCCTAACGTGGCAGGTTCCCAACCCCCGGCTGCAATGTCACTGCCAGCTCCACTGGGCACAAGACGACGACAGTGAGTGCCCCTCAGGAAGGCTGCTGGGAGATCCAGCCCAGCACGGCTCCTTCATTCAGCAGGCGCGGGACCGGCCGTGCTGGCGGGTGCTGTGCGTCCATCCCAGCTCCACGTATGACATCCACAGCGTGGAATCAAACAGGGCGGGAACACTTACACCTCAGAAATCAGCAAATGCTGCCAACAGGGCTTCCCCACCAAGCTCTCTCTGGAGGTTTTTCACCCTCTCACTGCTTAGGCTGGTGTGTAAGAAAGGGTTTCCACCCCAAGCACACAAAACAGCAGTGAAGAGACGAGCAGGGAATCTGAGGCTAGAAGGCCTTAATTCTGTCTAAATACCGAGGTGAGCTGGTGAAGTTACCAACCCTTCTGAGTCTTTGTGTCTTTTAAAATAGGAATAATAATAGTGCTATTATTAGTCCTATTATGAGAATTAAAGGCACTAATGCATATAAAAGTGCTTTTTCGAGGCCTGGCACATAAAAGTGGGTGCTCAGCAGATGTTAGTTTTTTTTACCAACACAGTTTAGAAGATGGATCTAGTCTAGTGCTTTGCTGTACATAAACCATCTCCTATTCACAGACACACCGATCAGGTCCAGGACATCTGACTCATCTTTCTAATAACAACTATTTGCAATTTCATTGTCAGTAATGTTGCCTCATAGAAGCCCAGATGGCACAGTGGCTAAGAGCTCAGCTGCTAACTGAAGGGTTGGTGGTTTGAATGCACCAGCCGCTCCACAGGACAAAGATAAGGCAGTCTGTTCCTGTAAAGATTTAAAGTCTTGGAAACTCTATGGGACAGTTCTGCTCTGTCTTAATGGGTGGCTAGGAGCTGGAATTGACTCAAGGGCCAAGGGTTTGATTTTCTTTTTTAACATTGCCCCACTCCATCCACAACTTATTCCCCCTCCACCCCCGCCACCCCAATACAAACCTGGGAGGTTAGGAATAAGGGGAAAGACTTTTGAGGCATGATGATGTCATAAGATCTATGGGTTTCATTTCTGAGTAGACAGTCCTCAGACTACCTTTGACAGAACACCAGGGTCTGTAAAACTTGGTAGTGTGTCTTATTATGGTCAACAACTGACAAAGCTTGGTTTCTTCTCCAGTTTATAGCTGGCTGTTTAGAAGCAGCGAGGTAGACAGCTCAAAGGAGACACCAAGTGACACAGACAAAAGAGGAGTGTGAAACAGTCAGTGAGCCCTGTAAGAACCTTTCTGACTGACCTCGAGAGTGATTCTTGAATCATACTTCAGCACAATAGGTGAAAACGATGACGCACTTCAAGAAACCAGAAAAGGCTAACAGGGTTCGTCAGATCTGCTCAACCAAGGCACAGGGTGCATATAAAGCAGTTTCAAAACATTTCCCTCAAACAGAGCGGAAATAAAAAGTTCTTTATATGTGTTCTGGTTTCTAGGGAAATCCAGTCATTCAAAAGACAACGTTTCTTAAAACAACCAAAGGATTTCACTGTACTCTGACATAAGCATTTCATCTCTGGACCATACCTGAGGTCAGCAGGACTTAGAAACACAACCCTGAGGACAGTCTGGTCTGTGACAACTAATTTAAAGAACAGAAGCATTCTGATTATCATCACTGCTTACTATTTAAGGACACAAAGAACCAACCACAGCTGTTTATATTCCATCATCTGATGCCCTTGAACCATGAGTGCCTGGGAGCAGGACTGGCCATTTTGGTGGGAAAAGTAGGGTAAAGCACACTGTCTCGGCTTTAGGAGGCCTATGAATTACCAAAGCTTTAAAGAAACTTCCAGAAAATAATGGGTTCAAAGAAAATTAACAGATTGAAAAAAAACTAACAAAAATAGCATGTGCATGCCCAAAGGAGAAACGAAGCAGTTGATTAAATTTGTTCAATCACGAAACCTCCCCCCAGAGACAGAGAAATTAAATTTTAAATAGTCTTGCTGGCTTGGCAGAAGATGGGAGGGGCAGGGAGCTCCTGAGCTTTCCCTGTGAGAAAAGACTGGTAATCAAACTACGTATCACTAGCAGGAGGCAGTCGCAGTTAAGAAAAAGCTTGGCAAGTCACATTCAGCACTCAAGGCAGAGATAACAGGGGCCAAAACAGTACCTTGAGCTTTGGACAGTGTGATGGTTAATGTTATATGTCAATTTGGTTAGGCTATGATTCTCAGTGGTTTGCCTAATGTAATCATCCTCCATTTTCTGATCCAACAAGTACAACTAATCAGTTGAAAAGCCAATCAACTGAAAGTCAGTCTGTTTCCTTGGAGGTGTGGCCTGCGTGCAGTATCTATGGATGTTCTGTCAAAGGTAGCGTGCTCTGGTTCTGTCCCCACCCCTACGTCCCCTGCACCTGACTCTTCATCCGCTGACCTCCAGTTCTTGGGACGTAAGCCAGCAGACTGCTGTCTGACCTGCAGATTTTGGGATTTGCCTGTTCCCACAGCCCTGGAGCCAGCAGCCTGTTATTTGACCTGCTGACGTTGAGTTCATCTGCCCCTGCAACCACGTAAGTCAGGAGAAGCCTACATCCTGGTGCTTGACCCACAGATTTAGGACTTGCTAGCCTCCATAACTGTGTGAATCATTTCTTTGAAATAACTCTCTCTCTGTTTACATCTATATATGCATCACTAGTTTAGCTCCTCTAGAAAACCCAACCTAAGACAGACAGCAATTGGGTATAAATGGGAGCTATGGAAGAATAAGAGTGTTACAGAACATAAAAGAGAAAAATCTGACAGTTTGAGATGCTAAGTGTCTTTTTAATGTTAAGTGTTAAAATGTCTCTCAGCTACTGATGCAAGATGCTTCCAATGAATATTACCAGACTCCTCTATCTATAACAGCAACTTTATAAATCCACAGATGTAAATCCTGGGAATGGTCCAAGTTAGTCATTCTTTCCAGCTGCTGCTACCACGTGCTGAAGAAGAGCTGTGTCCTGAGTCAGACTTTCCATGGATGGAATCATGCAGCACTGCATATAATGCAATGCGACTGCTCTTCACACCCTACTCACTAACCCACTAGATGTACACAAACCCTGGCCCGGAGTCCAAGGCTCACAGCTGCCAACTTAGACCTACCTCCGTGGGGTGCAGTCATCATGGGGGGGGATAATGACCACCTTCACTGTGACGGATGTTCTCAGCAGATCGATCATCTGCTCGTGGCTCAGAGTGGCCACTGCCACTTTGCAGATCTCCACCAGGCGGCTGCCCTGCCTTAGGCCCGCCTGCCAGGCGTAGCCATAGGGCTCAACGTCAGCCACGATGCCCTCGTAGTTGACATGGAAGCCAAGCTGTCCTAGCCCGTTCCTCCGCAGAGTCATCTCCATTGACTCACAACCTTTTGATACAAACTAGACATGGAAACAAAAGATACCAGGGCTTAATGCAACAGGGCATTAAATAGTGGATGAGCAAGAAGAAAACTGCAAGCAGGGTTATTTCTGAATACTCTATTGCCAGCTGAAGGGCAGACTGGCTATTTATCCTTCACTGGTCTTTACTCATTAGGCAAAAAAGGAAAATAATCATTGCAGCCAAAGAATTCAACAGCTTCTCTGAAGTTACAAGGAAAGCTGAGAGAGACCTATGGGGAGTTAGGTGCAAAGAGAAACTATTCTGCTACTCATTTTGCCCTTGAAAACTTCAAAGCAGAAGATACTTAATCAAACAACTCTTTCTAACAACTAAAGCAGACTGCTGGGCTGCAACATCAGTCACCATGGCAGTGAAGTCATATCACATGACTACAACACAACACAACACAACATCTAGTAACGTATCTTTCTCCACTTGTTCTGCTACTTAGCTTGTGAAAAAAATGGAAAACACGACTGTACAGTAAAATCTGTGTTTCTTCACATCATCATGGGAGTGCTTCAGACACACTAAGAAAACAGTTCAAGCTAAGTAACTTGGGTCTAGTCTGTATTGAAAGCTTTATGAAATGGAAATTGGATGTAGGTTAAGTGGAAAGATGACTCACCTGTAACCTTTTGACAATCTCTTTGATATCCTCATTGTTAATGAAACTCTCTACAGAAACACACTCTCCTCGCTCATAGAAGATTTTGAGGCTGGTGTCAGTTGAAGTCCATCCAATCACATCTCTGCAGGAGCAATTGAAAACCACGCTCTTTGTTTCCTGCTCAATGAGGACGATGAACTCATTGGAGATCCCTAGAAGGCAGTCTATTTCCATAGCCTGGTTGTAGTCTTTGGCCCTGACTGCCCACACAATGGCACCCATGCTACTGAGCTCAGCTCCTGAATATGGCTTGGACTTCTCTTTCTTCTTGGAGGCCAGAGAGATAAATGGGAACTTGCCAGAAGGATCAATAGGGGTGTTGGTGACATTCTTTTCTGCCAGATCTTTCAGGTATTCCTGGCGGGTCCGAGTAGCCATGGCCCGGAACTTTTCCGATTTATGAGCAGCATTTTCTGCGTTAATCACTTTGGCCAAAAGGAAGTCCCTAAACACATTTGATTTAGGGAAAGTGACTCCTTTGGGGATAGGAGGCCCAAAAGAAGGCACATCTCTGGACCTGGTAACTGCCACACTAAGAGATAAAGAGAAAGAGGAGTGTCAATACTTCTCAGTCTCATGGCATGAAACTAAAAGTATACTTTCTCAAAGACAACATACTCCAGAAACAAAATAAGTGTTCATTTCTTCCATAAGAAACAACACACATTCCTGTTCAATGTGAGTACATTTTTTCATTCAACCACATTTAAGATTTACAGAATATAAAATTTTACAAGGCCAAAAAACCTCAAGCTTAAAATATTTTTTTTTCTTTAACAAACAGTAAACTAATCATACTCTAAGGCAGAAAAATTTTACTATAATATTCTGCATGAAAGACATTTTGAATACTTACTAGTTATTTTGAAAAGGGGGTACTAGAAACACTTTCTCTTTCAGAACAAGCTTAGATTCTGTAAGAACACAAATGAGTTTTCAGTTGGATAGGATATCCTTACAGCAGAATATTTGTAAGGAAAGTAGAAAAGGTATGTGACACAAAAGAAGTGGATTAACTTTTTAATAAAATTAATTATTTGTTGACCTACCTGTGAGGAATTATGCAGCTAGATAAAAGCACAATTTTAAAATGAAAAATTGGAATCTGAGTAATAAGATGATTTAATTTTTATAGTAATAGCAATAATGCTTTAAAATCGTATTTTTGAACTGAGCTATTTTTTTTGCTCCAATTCTCTATTTTTGGTACTTGATTCTGACAATTTATTTTCAAGGAAAACATGTTCTTTTTCCCACTGCTTTCAAGGAAGACTGAGTTAAGTAAGTTTGGTCCAGTCATTTCTCCTTCATATACATTGCTAAAAATGGGCCTAAGAAAAGGACCATATGAAATCTGTAACTATGTATTATTTTTCATATCAAAAGAAAAAAATAAAATTTTTCCTAAAACAACAACAGAAATTAAACAGAAACAGAAGTTACATGTTTTATCTCATGTTCCAAGACCTGATTAGGCAAATGCTGTTAAGGATAAGATGGCTAGAAACCATGATTCTGACACATCAAACAATTCTCCTTCCAAATTATCTAGTCATTTAAAAGTGAGCTAATTATGCAATTGTACTAAGAATTAGGGAAGCAATACAAAATCTGTCTCCTCATTAACCTGCTCTCTGAACACTCAGAACAGGAAGGACATAATCAGGGAGTAGGCATCTTTCAAATTAAATTGAAGGATTGTTTCATTATTTTTTAAAAGAAAAGTTTAAGATACTCAGCTTTGCTTTTCAAAAACTGGTTATTTCCTGTGAAAACAGGACAAATAAATAAAAATCAGCAACTTCAGGGTACAAACTATATTGTGGTAAAATGTCAAAGCTACGTCGTCAGATGTCATGGAATGGCCACTGCTGGTTTTCACTAGTTTATTAAAGAATACAAATTTTAAAAGACTACCTAGTTCATTTCACAACAAAGAAAAGTGGCAAGCAACATTCCATATTCTAACTGGATAAGATCATTCAAAGAAACCTCTGGATGCACTATGGCCTAATTAAGACAGTATTACGAAGGCAATTTTCTCCATCTACTGTGAACTGTCTGGCTTGAATGCTGACAGGTGTACCATTTTAATCTGATCATGTCATTATTTAAAAAAACACTAAGCAAAAGACACTGATATCCAGACTTGCTAAGATTTTCTAAAAGGAATTCTATAAAGCTCCAGAAATACTTAGTAATATCTTTCATTTGAAAATTGGCAATTTATTCCCCTTGCCAATTCTACTTTCTCGGGAAACAGATGTGATTTTATTTTAAATAAGGAAGGGAAAATGCTTAGCAGGGAACGTGAATATGACCACCATCCATCCGTTTGATTCCTAAATGCTTAAACTCACTGGCTTCCTACATTTCTATTAACAGACAGAACTTTAGACAAATGTATACTGAAACCCCACCAACAATTAGAAGCCTCTAGAACAAACTGTGAGGGCAAGAACTGAATTCTTAGCATATAATTATCAATGATTCACCATGGTAGGGAGGTAAATGATGCAGACACTAACATCAGCTTGCACCATTGGAAATAGAATTCCTACCCAAGACAATGTGAAAGATGATACCCTAGAATGCTCTTTTCAAAGAAAGGGTTTTGTTTTGGGTAAATCTAACTTTCAAGGTTTTCTACAAGGTTAAAAGCTCATTATTTTAGATGGTACAAATCTGAACTCGATAACAAGGCCTGCTTTAAGCTGCAAAGAAAGAATATCTTTGCCTTCATAAGAAAATAAGCTTTTCTAGACTTGCAGTTTGCTATGCATAGATACTTAAGATACAATGATTATGTTTCTTGTTACTTTAAAAGGCAGATTCCAAGTGCTTGGCCACACTTAGGTTATCCTAGCTTACAATACTGCATCTTCTTAGAAAGAATACAGTCTTTCCAAGTATAGTCATGCCTCATTTATCCAGCATTGCTGAGAAACAGGCTATTCTTCTACTCAAGTGGCCTATCTTGACTGCAGAATTTCAGAGGCTGAAACAGTTACAGAAAGCTAGAATACAAAGAGACCTGGAGAACTCAGTGCTCTTCCAACTTGCCAATAAAATCCTGAGTTTCATCTTAAAATGCACCTCGGTTTTGCATTCTACTGAGGAATATGTGTGTTTGTTTTAACATAAAGATACTTTTTCTCTCCAAAATCTTTGACTAAGGATGAGGAGCCAGAAGGTGCCATGCATACACGCTGTGGTTTCCCACATCCTTGAACCTCAGTTTGAGTAACTGGTACAATTCCTTACTTCTCTAGGAAACATACCCAGAGTGGCTGGGATTTAGGATTCTGGACAGTCAATACGCTGCTCAATGACAAGACCATACTCATTTCCACTGTAGCCAATGTTTTTAAACTCCCCACTCCAGAGGTTCTTGTGAAAAGGACCATCCACATGAATCACATGGCCAAAGAGACCATCAATGGACTTCTTTAGATGATTTGGGTCTTGCAACATTTGCTGGCATCAAAGACCCTAGATGAAGTAATATATCTCGACACTCAAAGCCAATTTAAAGTTGATACATGAGAATATTCCAAGGACTTCTGAACCAAAGTCTCAATGGAAGAAAGGGAGAATAGACACTTTGATTTTGAAAGCACGAGGGAAGCAGCAATAAGCAGTAACTCCCAGCCCAAAACTCAAGTGGGAGAAGCAGAAACCAATGTAGAGGGGAGAGTCCCCTTCTTAGAGCACAGGTCTGATTGCGGGCTTGAGAACTTTCCTGAGAACTTTCCCAAGGGACGGAAGATCAGTGGAAGAACAAAGACATGCCAGTCATTCTCCCCCTGGGGAGCTTTGGGTTTCTAATGGCATTCATTCACCACACACTGAGCACCTGCTATACAACAGGCAGAGGGCAAGCACTGCAGATCAAGGATGAGTGTGTCACAGGCTCTGCTCTACAGAAGTTTCAACTCTGGTGGGAGCTACATAAACAGTGGATTGGATGCTTTGATGGGAGGTGTTTTGTTGTTAGGTGTTTTTCAGTCGGTTCCAACTCATAGTGACCCTATGTACCACAGAACGAAACATGGCCTGGTCCAGCGCCACTATCATTATCGTTGCTATGTTTGAGCCCATTGCTACAGCCACTTATCAATTCATCTCGTTGAGCGTCTTCCCCTTATCGACGACCCTCTACTTTACCAAGCATGACAGTCTTCTCCAGGGACTGATCTCTCCTGATAATTATGTCCAAAGTACATGAGATGAATCTCACCATCCTTGCTTCTAAGGAGCATTCCAGCTGCACTTCTCCCAAGGCAGAGCTGTTCACCTTTATGGGAGGTATACGGAGCTAATGGCAGCACTTAGGAAAGGCACCTTTTCTAGTCCTAGGAGGCCAGGGGAGCTTTCCCAGAGGAAGAGCAGGAATTTGTCAGATGAAGGAGGGGCAAATGGGTGTGTGTGAGGAGAGGCATTCCAGTTCAGAGAGCAGCATGTGCAAAGAGGAGGGGCAGGGTACAGTATGTTCTGAGAGCTGTAAATAGCTCCACATGGCTAAAGAGCGAGATGGGGTGTGTGTAGGGGGCGGGATTGGCAGAGGTGCCAGCAGAGGCAGGAGAGAGGAGAGGCCAGAGCTGAAGGGCTCCATGAAGCAGGCTTTGCTAGGGACTCTAGACTTTACCCTAGAGAGCTTTATGCAGGGGAGTGACCTACTCTGATTTTTGTTTTAGAGAAGTCAGCTGCATTAGACAATAGGATGCTGTTTAATTATGGCTTGAAACAGACTTTCTAAAAGATATTTCCTCCACTTCACACTTTGATTTTTCTCTCTTCCTAGCTAGGCTTGCAAATTCGAGAAACTTTATTCCAGAGGAAAAAAGACGAAGGGCATGAACATTTAATATACACACAGCACACTCCCTGCCTACGCTGGATACTTATAGGATCTTAAGCAGATGTCAAACAATCTTCCGTGCACAGACAAGGAATTTAAGATCTGAGAGGCTTCACAATACAATCTGCTCTGATTCCAAAGGCATTTTGCACTATGTAGTATTAACCCCTTTCAACATTTATTATGCTTTAACTGATAAACACGGACATCTTTCTGAGGTAAGTAGCATATATTTCTATCTATCTAAACATAGCTACTGATCATGTGGCGCAATTAATCTAATTGACCACAATTTAACATTAGTTTGGAAGACTCAGGGTTAACATTACAGCCACTCATTACTACTCTAGTTTTGAAATTAACAACAACTGTTTAATATCATCAATACTAAGTCAATGTTCCAATTTCCAAAGGCTGGAGTTCAAGCCCGCCCAGAAGTGCTGGGAATGAAGGCCTGGTAATTCACTTCTGAAAGACCAGCCACTGACATCTACAGAACTCAGTTCCACTCTGGCCCTTGTTATCCATTAGTTAGAACTGACTCCACTGCAAATGTTTTTTAATAACATCCTAATGTTCTCTTTTGTTCTGAATTAGAAGCCAAATAAGGTCCATACACTGTGATTTATTTATTTATCTTAAATTAAAAAAAAAAAAAAATCAGTAAATCCCCATCTCTCTCACTTGCTCTTGTCTATCTTATAATTTATTTGTTGAAGAAATTAGGCCATTTGTCTCTAGAGCTGCCCATTTGAATTTCACTGATGACGCACATGTTCCGTCTTCTGAATTCCCTGTAAACTGTCTGAAGGCTCCATCAGATTCCGATTCCACGTGGGGGAGGGGGGACGTGTCGGGGGGACTAATTCATCGATGGGGTTGTAGTCTTTCATCACGAGCACACGTCTGCCTTTTGTGTGGTATTTGCAGCCTTCCGTGATCGATGGTAGATCCACTCAGTCATTCGTTGTTGAAATGTGGTGATATTTTACATGGAGTTTTTACAAAGTGAGGTCCTCAGGAGTGGCTGAAGATTATCCTGTTGTTTGTGCCTGGACTGCTTGGCTTATTGACTTTGTACCTTTTACATTAATAGCTCTTCAGTATTTCCCTTGTCAGTCATCATTCTTTGTTTTGGGTGTATGTTCGCCACTAACAATTCCCTTATCTTTTTGATTTGCTGCTTCTAGTCTGCTCTGTCAACTGAGACCAGACAATTAAGCCATTATATAAATAAATTGAGAGCATGAAGGACTCTATTATCAGTTGTGTGTGTAAGTTTTAGCACAAAGACTTAGTGATTGATTTCCAAGTTCTTACTCATGCTCTAACTATTCAAAGTTAACTCACCTCTGCAATTAGTCTGCATTAGTTAGGTTTTCCTTATATAGATTTTCCAGTCCCCAGAGAGTATAACATGATTTCTAGGCCTCATCTCTGGATCAACCAGAAAGTAAAATCCAGGTGAGGAGGAGTTTTTCCTCTGTGTTATAAACTGTTGTCTCCTCAGGGCCTACTTTATATTATTATATCTACGGTAAATGCTGGATAAAGAATTGGTGAAAAATAAACAGAGAATAACAATAATCTCTAAATTTATCTTTCTGGCTTAAAGATATCCCTGTGTACACTGATTGTAGACAGTGAATACGTTTTCCTGTAACTCTACCCAGTGTCACCTCAATGGCCTAACATTCCAAAACCCCCCACTGTCTAATTATGCTTAGTGCTCAGCCACTAACCCAAAGGTCAGTCTGAGCCCATCCAAAGGCACCTTGGAAGAAAGGCCTGGCAATCTACTTAAAAATGATCACAGCCATTGAAAACCCTAGGGAGTATAGTCCTTGTCTGACACATAGAGGTCACTGTGAGTTGGAACTGACCCAATGGCAACTAGTCTGGTTTAGGGTCACACACTGGGAGAGTTAAAAAGATGGATCTCAAGGAAACAGATTAAAAAGGAAGAGAAGTAATCATGATTTTTGAGAGGAGAGGAGTTTGTAAGAATAAAACAGATTATCAACCTCCTCTGACTGCTAACCAGAAGGCTGGTGGTTCAAATTCACCAGCCACTCCTTGGAAGGAAGGTTGGGCAATCTACTTCTGTAGTGACACTGACTCAGAAACGCAAGGAGGGGTCGCTATGAGTCGGATCGACTTGATGGCAATGAGTTTGGTTTTTGGTTCAGAAAGCATCTATTTATAATCTGTATGTGGCTTGCATTATATTTCTAGTGGACAATACTGATTTACACACAAGACTGAAAAGAATATGCTCTCCTTAAAATAAACTGCATAGCTTTCCATTTCCCACATTCCCTAATGTTCGTTCAAGAAGGGCTTAGCTTTCTATCGACAAAGCAGTATGAAATCCTTTGTAAGACTCTAGTACACAGCATGTTTCAGTTATGCAGGGCATTTTCTAAATGTAAACAGTTACCCTTTCCAGTTATCGTCAAAGGTTCTGCACCAATTCTATACAGAACCAGGGCAGCTTTCAGAGACAGTGCCCTTGAGCAGAAGCTTCAGATCTGAGTCTCCACTGTCGGGGTTTCCAACTCATGAAGCCAGGAAGCTATGGATCTCCCTGGGTCCTGGGTTTTCACATAGGCTTGGTACCCACGAATTTCAGGGGTAGCTTGTGTATCAGAAGCAAAGGCTATGAAGACCGCCCCCCCCCCCCCACACACACATAAGCATGTAAGAGAGGTAGCACAGCAAGGCATTTAGGAGACTGGGCTCTAGAATCAGAATGAACTAAACTCAACCAAACTCACTGCCACTGAGTTGAGTCTGACTCCCATTGGGTTTCTAAGGCTACAATAAGTCTTTGCAGAAGCAGACTGCCTCATCTTTCTTCTACAGAACAGCTGGTGTGTTTGAACCATTGACCTTTTGGTTAGCAGCCAAATGACTTAATCACTACACCACTGCAGTGCCTCTTCAGAAAATCAGACTTAGTGAGCTTGACTCTAAACTCTGTCTTGTCCAAGCCAGTTGACCTTGGGCAAGTTACCGGGCCGCTCTGTATTTAAATTGTCTTATCTGAAAATGGGGATAAAAACAATACCTAATGCATAGATTTTAAAGATTAACTGAGACAACATATGTAAAATGCCTAGAATGTTGTTGTTGTCAAGTTCCATGAAGTTAGTTTCAACTCATAGCAACCCTATGAACAACAGAACAAAATACTGCCGGTCCTGCACGGTCTCCACAATTGTTGCTAAGCTTAGGTCCACTGTTGCAGCCACTCTGTCTACCCATCTCATTGACGGTCTTCCCTGGGCCTAGAATAGCAGTACTCTTATAAAAGGAGTCCAACAGACATCAACTCTTGCGATGCGTACAATGATGGTGGCAGTTACAGAAGGGGCTGAAGGCGTCCAATGTAACCATCTGTTTTGTTTCCTGAGCCATGCTTGCTTATTATTAACTGGTATTAATTACCCCTAGAATTAGACAGCTACGGACCTCATAAACAAATACGAGCCTGTGGTGGCCACTTTCTGTGTAGGTGGCTAAGTTACTTCAGTAACAAATATTCAAAGTTAACAAAGCTTAATCTTTGAAAATTTGGGGATGGAAAGATATGCTAAAAATTTCATATTAACATTTTTAAAAAGCTAGAATATCCTCACCTATCGTCTTGGCAGTTTGTCCATATCAACCCAATATCACAAGGCCTTCTCCTCTTTAACACCTCCCAAAGCCCTTTGTAGATAAACAACTGAATTCTGCTACTCATGAGACAAGGTCAACATGGACACTGAAACAACTTTACCAACAACACTTAATAAAACATACAAATGCCTCCCATAATAATTTCTTTTAAATGAATTTAATAATAATTTCTTTTAAATGAATTTCTCTTCACTATGACCATTCTCTACTCTTGCCACACCAAAAGCAAAATCAAATTAGTAATATGAGTAACTAGTTAGGGGGTAACCAGATGGTATGGACGAAGGGTACCACCTAAGAAGGAGGTGCAAATAGAAACGGCAGGTGTCTAACCAGCACGTCTGGGGAATGTCAATGCCATCAGGTTACCTCAGGGTGTGAATCTGGCCATCCACGTGCACAGTGCAAAGAACAAAAATAAACGGTAACAGACGCCCCACTGCCAGGTGGGGAAGCAAAGCGGGATGAGGCCCCTTGTTGTAGCACCGATACCTGTAACAGACACTGTCCGTGCAGGGGCTGTGAGCCCTGACAATGACGAAAACGTGCTGAAAGTGGGAACGAATGTTTTTCGGGCTGAATGGTTGTGCTCCAGGTTCTTGGAAAACTATTGTTACGATGTCATTTCCAATGTGCCGCTTGCGTAAGAGCTAAAGGAGAAAACAAACAGCCAACATAAACGATAGCGCTCTGCTCCCCCATCCACTCCCTTCTGTAAGTTACAACAGTCAGAGTTACAATATTAGTTGTTAAAATACTCATTACTAATTAGTGCATATCAGAATAGGTCATCTATAATTTTTAATGTTTTGGCCTTTTTTTTTCATTCCTTTCAAAGAAGAACATGACAATGAGTATTACGCAATTTGCAGAACACATATATAGCCCATTCATGTAGGTCGAACCAATATCTGGTATATTATGCCAAGCCCCAGCATCTCCAAATCCTCAGTTTCCATAACAACAGTTTTGTTTCATTTTCATATAAGGAAGAAACTTGCCATAGGGAAGATTTTGAGAGACAACAGTTGAAATAATTACAATGTAATTTATGTTCTGGTTTAACTGGCTTTGTTTAAAGAAAATGCAGCTAAGGCATTTTTTTCCACTTTCTGTGGTCCAAGCTACATGTAGAAATTAATAATATACCAGAATGCTATAACAATTTAAAAGCAGGTTAAATTCAAATTTAAGTAGTTTCTTTAATTACAGTGAAAGCTGCTTCTTAAGACCACCTGCTGTTTCACATTAAAAGGTGTTCTGGACAGGGGCCTTGAAATACAGGCACCTCAAATCCCCCTGGGCTAGTGCCTTTCAGAAGGCATTTAGTAGATAGTTTAATTCAACAGTGTAGAGAAAAAAACTAAACGTAATTTTTATTTCTCATATTTGTAGTATGTGTATATAAACTATCCCCTAGAACTAAGCTTGCATTAATAAAATGTTTATTTTTTTAAACTATCTAGTGACTTTAAAGTATACAAATTGCATACTAGTAAAATCATTGATCTAGTATTGGCTGACAGCTGGGAGAAACAATAGCATTATAGATTAGGACTCAAAATTGGGAGCTAAAAGAGCCAGAGAAATGTCCTTTAAATTTAGAAATTTTTAAAGCATCCCAAATTATTTTCCAATGGGAAAGTTTGTTTTATTTCTAAACATGATATATAATCAAATGTTATTGAACTAAAGGCTTGTCAGTACTGAATACTACATGGAACACAAAAATAATCAAAGATTTTCATCTAATTAGAATCTTGGACAGATATTAAGCAAGTCTATCTATTAAGCCATTCATGTAGAAATGACGTAATAGGCTTTACCCTGCAGTATCATCCTTTCTGCAAAATATAGCTTAAAATGAAATATTAATTTTAATAAAGGATCCTAAAATGAAGTAATTATACGTATCTTCCCATTTAAATGCCAACTCACTTTGCCCAACACTTAAACCTATTTAGTTAGAAATAAGCAATTAATCTAATTAATTAACCTACTCTTTCTCTTCTTAGTGATCAAGTAGGAACAAGCCTTCATTTAGTCTTTAAAGATGATACATCAATACTCTAAAAATTTTTGCTGACTGATTGGTCAGAATAAGAAATTTAGTATATTTTTCCTAGCGTGGTATTTTTTTTCTCCCAGAGAAATACAGGATTTGGAATGTGCATTAAAAATAAAGATCAAGATATTTATCTTAAAACCAGTTTATTTCAGATTTGTAACTGATTGATTGCTTTGCTTCCTATTTCTGATTACTCTGGTTAAAGTAATGAGAGTAATGAAAGGCAAAATTTTGTTACCTAGACCTGTGATTTAATCAAACCCAAAGTGATGAAGTGTTAGATTAGATCAGTGTTGGGCTGAATTCTGGGAAAGAGGATGTGATTCACTCTGCAGCTAGCCTGTGTTCTGTTAGTACAACAACTGACAGTAACAAAATCCATATCCATTTTAAGGTCAGAAGTAATACTGGACAGGCCCAGGTTTATAACAGCTATTGAACTGGGAACTTTGTTAGCTCTCTGATGCTTGTAAATTTCAGTTTTTACAACATTTATTTTGAGATTAAAAAAAAAAAAAAAAAAAACATTAACTACCATACACTCTCTAAAACGATACTGCCCATTTCCATTTTGCTCTGTAACAATCTGTCACTTCTTAGCTTCTGAATTTTACTATCTAATCACTTACAAAACAAAAAAGAACACCAAAACAAAATGAAAAACCCCAATCAGTTGCCATGGAGTCAATTCCACCTCATAATGCCCCATGTGTTTCGGCACAGAACTGAGCTCCGTAGAGTCTTCATGGCTGTGATCTATGGGAAGGCCTTCTTCCAGCACTTCTCTAGGAAGGTTAAAACCACTAGCATTTCAGTTGGCAGCCCGGTGCTAAACCATTCGTGTCACCAAGGGACTAAATCACTGACTACACTTTAGTAACAGGCATTGTGCTTTAGATTTTTCTAGAAGAAATTCCAATTTCTAATTTCTAAAAAAAATTCTCTGTACCATGCACACACATTCAATTGTTACTTATATTCCTTGTTACATACATCCTGATAAACACAGTAGGAAAGAAACCAGGATCCCAAAGACATTCATTTTTATTCCTCCCCAAGTGAGTATACTGAACTTCCTCTGAAATCTGAAATGAAACGTCAGTACTTTCCTGTTTTTGCACACTGGCCTCTCGAGATGGAACTTCACCCACTCATCTATGTTCTATGCAACCTTGCAGAGTCATCTAATCACCATGATTTCAACTTGTTCTCTTTGGATTTCATGAAAACCTCAATCCCCATGGGTGAAAAGCAAGTGATTAATTCACAAAGCCACCCAGCTGGCTGTTAACCTAGAATTTGTGTCTCTTCGTTTGTCTGCAGCTTGTCTGCTGTTCTTTACTTGCACAAAGTAGCAAGCTTCCTGCTGCTCTGACAGGTGCAACATTAAATTCTGGTTTAAGATTTTACAAACTTGCCACTTAGGCTTCTGGGAAAAATGAAACCAAGGTGAAAACACAGAGAATACAAGTATCTTTTACCTGTTGCTTGTTGTTGGGTGTGTACGGCAGCATGGTAGAAACATGGAACATAATTTCATAGTCTTTATATGTTGTGTACAGAGAATGGGTTCCAGTGGAGTCAGCTATAGTAAAAAAAAAAAATATACACATATGTAATGATGAAAGGACTGTATGATTAGAAAAAAATAATCCACTTAAGAGGAACATCTTAAAAAAGGAAATGGCTTAGGATAACAAGATCCTAGACAAGATGTTGTATAGGTACACCTACCCTTTTTTCAGTACCTGACCCTTCGGGTGGTACAGTGAAGTCTCCGGACTAGTTCTCAGTGTATTATTTATAAGTGCATATAATAAAATACATGACATTTCAACAAAATTCTATTATAATGAGAAATACAATTACCAATAGTAAAAAGTATATAATAGCGCAAGATTTACAACAAGATTTAGCACTGGGTCTAATAACTCAATCACTGACTACATTTTAGTAATAGGCATTGTGCTTTTAGATCTTTCTAAAAGAAATTCTGTGTATGATGTTCACACATGCAATCGTTACTTATATTCCTTGCTACATACATCCTGATAATACAGTAGGAAAGAAAACTATGCCAGGATCCCAATGACATCCATTTTTCTTTTCCCCCCAGTGAGTATAATGAACTTCCTTTGAAATCTGAAATGAAACGTCAGAGCCGGAATGCTCCTTGGAAGCAAGAATGGCCAGACTTTGTCCCACCTACTTTGGTCATGTTGTCAGAAGAGACCATTCTCTGGAGAAGGGTATCATGGTTAGTAAAGTGGAGGGTCAATGAAGAAGGGAAAGGCCCTCAGTGAGATGGACTGACACAGTGGCTGCAACAATGGGCTCAGGTATAACAGGGATCATGAGGCTGGCACAGGACCAGGCAGTGTTTTGTTCTGTTGTACATAAAGTTGCTATGACTCAGAGACAACTGGATGGCACATAACAACAACAACTAATGACTTCTATAATTTGAAGTAATGAGCAGAAACAATATTTTGATCTATCTGTGACAAGAGACAATACGATATGGCAATAGCTATGATTTCTATTGGTGTCAAAACCATAAGCAGAGCTTATTCTATTGTAGCTAATTGCTTACACTAACCAAAGGAAATGCTAAATTTCAGTAGGGGTCAGGGAAAACACACATCTGATTACTTTCTATCTAGGTACACAGACCCCTGAATTCTACCCACAGACACCAAGTTAAGAACCCCTTTTCTAATTCTTCTGTTTCAAATAAGCGAACAATTTTGTTCCTACAAATAGGTGGTAATTTAACAAGATGGTAACACTGAAGAACAAATGTCCAACCATTTGTTCAAATATGTGTTTTCAAATATGTGTTCTGCTCTCACCTTTCCTATATTAAAAAAAAAAAAAAAAAAACAATCTTACTCCTTTAATCATTAATAAAGTTTCAGAATCATTGTGCCCACAGACACCAGGAAACCATAGAAGGGAGTTATAAACTGCCAACTGACAGGGAAGAATCCGGATTTACAGGCTGCAAAGTGAACAGAAGTGTATTCATTGACGGTAAACTCAACCTCCATCAACCATATTTTTGAAGACTCTTAACACTTCACTGCATTTTAGAGAATGAGGTTACACGACAGAACCTCTGGCACCAAAAAGTATTAGTTGTCAAAATTTAGCATGCACAGCATCACCTGGGGAGTTAGTTTAAGAGGCAGATCCCCATGCCCCACCCCGAAAAATGCTGCTGAGGAGGTACAAGGCTGGGCCCAGGAATCTATTGTTAATAAATAGCCCCAGGTGAGTCAATGCGGTAGCTCCACTGCCTTTGGGTACTGCTCCAAGAATAGACCACAATTGTGACTGGCAGACAGATTTATAAAGATCTTCTAGAGCCCTCAGTTTCAACCCTGGGTTTATTGGAGGATTTTAACTCTAAGGCAGACATGTATGCAAAGATTTTGAAATAAGCTAAAAATAGAAACAAAGTATGCACTGATTTCTAAAAATTGTAAGACGTATGTACCAACATATACCTCTGCAAGAAAAAAAAATCTTCTAAATGCTAATGACCACCACCATCACAAAAAACTACTTATTACTAAAATCAAGTATTCAATGGACCAATTTAAGTCTTGATTATGGAGAACTTAACTACTGGTAAGGACCCTGGCTATAAATATCTGCAGAATTGATTAGGGCATTTTTAAGACTTGATAAAGTGAATGTGTCAGCTCTGACATGTACTTACACGTGTTTCAAGTCAATTTTAAGCAAAGTTAATGAACTAGAAAAAAAGAGACTGTCATCTGTATGCTCTTATTACATTTTTCCTTTATGTCTGTCTAATTCTAAAAGGAGCCCTGCCAGAGAGGCAAACTGCTGTGTAAGACGACCTGGCAGATACACTCGCAGTCCTTTCTATTTCCTCTGCAGGCCTCAGTATTTTTTTAAAGAAAAGTTATGCTACTTGACCAATCTTTTCCTGGGAACCTTTGAAAACCCCAAAATTTTGCTCATAATTTTAAACAGTTTGTAAAGTTTGAGAGTTCAAACTAGGGACAAAGCAAAGTCAAATTCAATGTTTAACATTAAATTAGAAAATTACACTCATTCTAAAGAAACATATTATCTCCGCTAAGTAGATGTTTTGTGGTTGTTTTGTTTTGTTTAAATCACTTTCCAAAGAGCAACAGCAGTAACGGAAATATACACAAAAGGACTGCTGGGAGTTGTAACAGTTTTTCCTCCATCAAACATGCTAAACAGTCAGTTATTAAAGTTACTGGATCTTGTTTTGAACAAGTTCTATTATTGAAAAACAATGGATACCTTTCCAAAGAGTAAAGTTTTAATTAAAAGGACAATTAGGAAGAACTGGAAGATATTCACAATCATTTTAGAAGGCAGAAGTTCCCAATCAGACTTGACACAGGTCCTCTGCAAAAAAGGATTTCACAGTCCCTAAAATTATAATGATAAGACCACTGAAGGCTTTAGTCTTCAAGAAATACAGCAAGCATTCCTTTTCTGACCTAACAAAGCTTAAGAAGGAGTTCTGATGGTACAGTGGTTAAAGTGCTTGGCTGTTAACCAAAAGTTTGGTGGTTAGAGCCCATCAGTGATTCCATGGGAGAAAGATGTGGCAGTCTTCTTCCATAAAGACAGCCTTTGGAACCCTATGGGACAGTTTTACTGTGACCTACAGGGTTACTATGAGTGAGAACTGACTCAATGGCAAGGTACGATTATATACATAGTAATTCAGGAGTTGGAATTCTTTTCTTCCCCTTTTCTCTGCTCTGGTCAAGGAGAATATTTACTGAGTAATTTCTACAGTGAAGATATGCTTGAAAGATGATCCTAATTCAAACTTGTAATGAGTTTTAAAGCTTGAAAAGTAAATCCAGGTGTAATATGGGTCATCTTGATTATTATTACCAATACATGGCATATATTCACTAATAAGATCAGCACTCTACGTTAAGGCACAGAAAGTAGAATTTCTAATTTTCAAAGGTGACACCGAATAGTTGAAGAATGATAAAAATACTCTACTCAGCTGCTTTGAAAAGATTTACATCAATACCACCCAAAGCAATTTATAGATTCAATGCAATGCCGATCAAGATTCTTTCTTTAAAGACATTTTTTAAAGACATGGAAAAACCAATCACTAGCTCTGGTAGTGTAGTGCCTAAGGCACTTGACTGCCAATCAGAAGGCTGGCAGTTCAAACCCACCAGCCACCCCTAGGAAGGAAGGTTGGGCAATCTACTTCCGTAGTGACACTGCCTCAGAAACCCAAGGGGGGGTTCACTATGAGTTGGGGCCTACTCAAGGGCACATAACAACAACAACAATTTTATATGGAAAGGAAAGAGACTTCAGCTAAGCAAAGCACTACTAAAGAAGAAGAACAAAGTAGGTGGTCTCATACTCCCAGATCTCAAAACCTACTATATAGCCACAGTAGTCAAAACTGCCTGGTATTTGTACAATGACAGACACATTTGCAACAGAATTGAGAACCCAGAAATAGATCCATCCACCTATGGGAAGCTGATCTTTGACAAAGGGACAAAATCCGTTAAAGGAGGAAGAGATAATCTCTTTAACAAATGGTGCTGACAAAACTGGATATCCATTTGCATAAAAATGAAACAAGATCCATACTTCACACATACACAAAAACTAAGTCCAGGTAGATCAAAGACTTAAATGTATAACCTAAAACTATAAAGTTCATCAAACTTAGGGGCCCTAATTTATGGCATAAATAGACTATCAAGCATAGCACAAAATACATAAACTGCAGAAGATAAACTAGATGATTGGACCTTCTAAAAAAATTCTTACGTGCATCAAAAGACTTCTACAAAAAGAATAAAAGAGAACCTACAGATTGGGAAAAACTACTCAGCAATGACATTATCTAACAAAGGACTTACCTCTAAAATTTATAGAAAACTCCAACACCTCAACATCAAAAAGACAAACAATCAAATTTAAAAATGGGCAGAAGACATGAACAGATACTTCACCAAAGATGGTATCTGGATGGCCAATAAACCCATGAAGAGATGTTTGTGATCATTAGCCATTAAAAACTAAACAAAACAACAACGAAACTCACTGCTACCAAGTCAGATCCGACTCACAGTCACCCCTCCTTGGGTTTCCGAGGCAGTATTACTAAGGAAGTAGATTGCCTAATATCTCTTCCAAGGAGTGGCTAGTGGGTTTGAACTACCAGCCTTCTGGTAGCAGTCAAATGCCTTAGGTACTACACTATTGTTGTTGTTGTTGTTATTTGCCATCGAGTCAGACCCCGCTCATAGTGACTCCTCCTTGTGTTTCCAAGGCAGTATCACTATGGAAGTAGACTGCCCCATCTTCCTTCCAAGGATTGGCTACACTCAGACTGCAAATCAAAATGACGAGATACCATCTCACGCCAGCACTAACAGCAAAGTTCAACAAGATAGAAATAACAAATGCTGGCAAGGATGTGGAGAGATTGGGACTCTCATGCACTGCTGGTAGGACTGTAAAATTATACAAGCACTGTGGAAATCAGTACAGTGAGTGATTCCTTAAAAAATTGGAAACAGAAATACCATCTGATCTAGCGATCCCTTTCTTAGGTTTATATCCTAAAGAATAGATACACACACACCCATGTTCATCGCAGCATTATTCACAATAGCAAAGAGATGGAAATAACCTAAGTGCCTATCAATGGAGGAATGGATAACCAAACTGTGGAATACTATGCAACATTAAAGAATAATGTAGAATCTGCTAAACACCACAAAACGTGGATGAACTTGGAGGACATTATGCTGAGTGAAGTAAGTCAATCACAGAAGGACATACGTATTAGTCTACTATTGTAAAAAGTCAAGGAAAGGTTTATACATGGAAAGAAACTTTCTTTGTTGGTTACCAGGGATGGAGGGAGGAAAAACTGCTACAGAGGTAAGAGACATGAAGGGAAAGGCAATATACCAAGAGTAAATGACCAACCCAATAACAGTAAGGAAAAAAAGACACAGCGGGGCACAAGAGGTATTAGACAACAAAGATAAACATTTCTACATCTATAATACTGCATTATCAGTAATAATAAATATTAATCCATTAGTAGCTCTATAGGTAGACAGGCTGACTGATTAGGTATGTCTAGTCAAAAGGGAACATACCCACGATCATATATAAGGTTAGCAGACAATATTTCTACATACGTATTTATATGTGCTATAAGCATGTCTGCATAAATAGAATAGGGCAAAATTATGATAACTTCTTAGCCATAGCCAACCACCCGAAAGGAGTGAGTTGTTGGACCTGTGGGCTTGGGAGCATGGTTGGGGGAATATCAAGCTCATTTTGCATAACCCACTACACAAAATTGTTCTACATCCTGCTTTGGTGAGTAGCGACTGGGGTAGTTCAAGGGACTAGCAGACCACGAGAACCTCAGCCTATATGACCATGAGACCAGAAAAAGTAGATGGTACCTGACTGTCACTGTCAACCACTCAAGAAAGGGATCATCAGTGCAGGAGATCCTAGGCAGAGTGGGAAAACAATGCAGAACAAAACTGGTCTGATAGAGCCTGGTGAAACCCCTGGGACCATGTGGGTTCTAGTCACCCTTTAGGCCTGGAACTGAACTCACTCCCATGGCTTCTAGCCAAACAATTGTTGTTGTTGTATGTGCCATCGAGTCGAACCCAACTCATAGTGACCCCTCCTTGGGTTTCCAAAGCAGTATCACTACAGTAGTAGATTGCCCCATCTTCCTTCCGAGGAGTGGCTGGTGGGTTTGAACCACCAGCCTTCTGGTTAGCAGTCAAGTGCCTTAGGCACTATGCTACCAGAGCCAAACAACAGACAGGCATAAAGTGAACATTTATACCAGGTAGGTACAGTCCTTGGAACAATCAATCATGGGAGATCAGAAGATCTACACAGAGAGATAGCTCAGGGGGCAAGAATGCATAGGAAAGAAGAGCACAGAGAAGAGGTAACCAGAGAGAGGAGATGGGAAGAGAGCCATTACATTATAGGGATTGCAGTAAGTGTCATGAATGTGTATGAACTGCCGTATGGAAAATGACTTTGCTGTGTAAACTTTCATCCAAATCACAGTAACAATGAAAAAAAGAAAAGATGTATATAAGTGATTAATATCCTGCACAAAGCATTTTTATTTGAAGATAGCAGAAACAGCTTAATAAGCTTCTGCAAGCCAGGCACTTAACCATTTTACTTGTTATGTGGCTCAATTGTTTTACTTTTAAGTCATCTACACATGGGATGATAAAGGTATGTGCATGTGTGTGTGTAAATCTGAGTCAGGAAACAATAATTGGACTTCTATATAGATATTTTCTGGTCACTAAAGGATATGTTTTTAAAAAACTAGATGAAAAGAAAATCTGCCTATGCAATTTGACTTTTGGAATACTACTAGCTTTTAATTATTTATAAACACAGAGGAGAGATAGATAATCTCATTAACTAAACACATATAGACTAATAAAGTTGGTAGAATGTAGACCGCTTAAATTCACTTATGAATGTCCATCTGTTACATTGTTGTTGTTGTTGTTACCTGCTGTGGAGTCGGACCTGACTCATAGCGACACCTCCTTGGGTTTCTGAGGCAGTATCACTATGGAAGTAGATTGCCCCATCTTCCTTCCCAGGAGTGGCTGGTGGGTTTGAACAGCCAGCCTTCTGGTTAGCAGTCAGGTGCCTTAGGCACTACACTACCAGAGCTCCTTCCTCCCGTTACAGAACACATCAAATGCAAAGCAAAATTACAGGTATGTTCTGGGTCTGATTATTGTTCATAGTCTGAAGAATCCTAATAGTCACGTGGCTCCTGGGAATCCTCCATGTTAGCCCCCTGTGGTGGAGTCCAGGAGCCCTGGTGGCACAATGGTTAAGTGCCTGGCTGTTAACCAAAATGCCAGCAGTTGGAACCAACCAGCTGCTCCATGGGAGAAAACACCTAGCGATACACTCACGCAAATATTCATTGCCTAGGCAACCCTTGGGGACAGTTCTATTCTGTCCTATAGGAACTGACTGGATGGTACCTAAGAACAACAACATGGTGGAGTCAAATACAGAAGAATCGTAAGTCTAAGCAACTCTGCCTCAGGGTTCAGGGTGCAGAGGCTAATGCTCAAAAGCACAGGTGGGCACAGGTAAGTATGTCTGGAACACATTCAATATGAAGCACGCTTCTGCCCCTGTGGTACTATTTCACTCATGAACTGATGAGGTATTTGGAGAATAGTTGCTTAAGCCAGGAATTCTACCTGCTTTGGCATCTACTATATTTATGAATGTTTTTTTCAGTGTACATTTAGCCATGATCAAGATGTGGGTTTACTTTATTTCACTAAAACTGGGGTTAAGAAGGGATTATATTATTATTACTCTTTGCCATGACAGGCCAATTCATGCTGTGTCAGTTCAAGAAATGTGTGAGTGTCCATGTGTATGTACCTGGGTCTCAAGGCTTCTCAAAATCACTAACGTGAGAGAAAAGACTGAGATGGAGCAAGAGTGGTACTTAGATGTCAGCCACTACTACTGTGGTAGTAAAGTTGTATGTCAACTTGGTTGGGCTTGGTTGAGTGGCTGGGCAGCTGGTGATAGTTATTCCCCATGATGAGACTGGTTATCAACTCCATGGTGGGATCTACCACAAGCAGCTGAGTAGCTGCTTTAGGGATGTGGTCTGTTTCCCGTATATAAGCAGAAACCTAGGGAATGGTCTCTAGTTTACAGCACACTTGAACCCTGCATGTAGCCATGTCACTGTTCAGCAGCCTGCCATGCTCTATCAACCTTGGGACTTTCAACAGACTTGAATTAATGGCCTGTCATGTGGTTTGGTAACATTGGGACTGTGCCTTGTTGTCAACCCTGGGCTTGGCAGCCCTAGCAGCTGAGTGAAGAAAAGCCTCCAGCTTCAGTGGGCCGGGAGCAGGAGACAGAGCTGAAGCCCAAGGTGGAGGGACTTTCACCCAGTCCCTAGAACCTGGCACTTTGAATTCAGACTTGAAGTCTCCAAACTGTAAGAGAATAAACTCCTGTTTGTTAAGGCCATCCCATTTGTGGTATGTTCCTGTCAGAGTGGCACTAGGTAACCAGAACACCTACCTTCTACCATCCGCTCACTTTGTGAGATATCTGCAATTATCCGGATTCTCAACTTGGAAATAAGAAGAATACCTGAAGTTGATTATCAGTAAATCATCTGCAAGGAGCTCTGGTGGTGGGTACACTGGTTGAAACATTCGACCGCTAACTAAAAGGTTGGTGGTTCAAACCCACCAGCCACTCTGCAGGAGAACAATGAGGCAGTCTCCTTCTATAAAGGTTTAAAGCCTTGGAAACCCTATGAGGCAATTCTACTCTGTCTATAGGGTCAATATGAGTCAGTATTGACTCAATTGCAGTGGGTAGGATCATTTGCTAAATCACCACAATCAAGTCACTTTATTTTTCTGATTCTCTACATTCTTATTGTTATGAGGATTAAGAATATTCATGTATATGAACATGACAGCCCATAAAAGACACTAAAAAAAAAAAAAAGATAAATGATTCCATAGTTCCATCAATCAATATGCTGGTTAGAATTTGAAATTTTGTGCACATAAGGCAAGAAGTATAGAGTTCCCTTAACAGGGTCCTTTATATACTTTGTTAATAGCATCTCAGGAATACTCAAGAGGAAAAATTTTAACACTCTAAGACAGTTCAAAGTTAAGGAAGTAAAAATAGAATCCATTTCTTCATTCACCAGCCTCTACAACTCCAAATAGCCCTTTGCATATGCAAAGCATTATTAACCCTTCACAAACACTACAAATAAAGAAAAGATTTATTTTCTTTACGGAAAGTCCTTTCTCTTCTAAGACTCTAACTCTCCCTTGCTTTCACAGCACTGATAGAAAATGGGAGAAGCAATGACCATTCACCAGTATTACAACAATTTAATGAAGGCAAGACTCGGAGGGAACGCTTCACAAAGAGCTTCTATGTCTACTATGTGCTGACTTGACAAACAAGCTGCAGTCAGGAAATAATTTCCCAAATTATAATTCAGGTGCACAGCTTAAGATGAGGGTGGTCTCTAACTTTCAAATGACAAACTTCTAAGTGGGAATTTTATTTCTATGTTTATTGCAGTGTGAGGAGATGGTAATTATCTTAAAGTTGTGCCATTCAAATACAGAAGCAAGAAAGGAGAAAAAAAATCCACTACTGAAAATTTCTTCATGATAGAATTGTCCCAATACAAGACACATCTGTAGTTTGTTTCCTAGAGGTTCTTATCTCTGAGATGGGAAAATGGACTTAGTACAGGAAAAAAAAAAAAAGATAAATGATTCCACAGTTCCATCAATCCTTCCTTTTCTGAGCCATTCCCTCCTTTACCAAAGTACTAAGATTCTGTATATAATCATAATACAGACAGTAAAGCTGTCTCATGAGCTGGTTTGGATATTTTTATTCCAAGAGCTTGAGAGGGAAAGGTATGGCTCAGGGCTTGGGCTCCACTGTGCATGTATGCTTTCTCTGAACACTTCATCAACCGTACTACTGGGATCTGTTCTATTTCCCTAATGTTTACTAGCTGTATAATGTTGGGCATGTTAATTAATCTAAAAGAGTCAACTCTGTAAAACAGGGATAACTGGTATCAAACACAGCTAACTGGTATCTTGCAGAGTTTGTGGATATTACAGGAGAAGACATATATAAAAATTGCCTGGGATTTACAATTTAAACCATAATAAAATATTTGGTACAGGACTTGCCCATCTTTGGTAACAGCTAAAAAATGTAACAAAATATTTGAAACAACTGTTTCCAGACACTGGGCAACAGGCAGCACATGACAGCGAACCCTGAGAAAAAAAACTCAAACAAGGTAAGTCATATGATCAACTATGCTTTCTACCTGGATGCATTTTTGGGACAATGGCATAACAAAAGGGGAAGCCAACTAGAGCAGGGTAGTGTCACCAACACCTAAAGGGGCTTGCTGTTGTTGTCAGGTGCTGTCCAGTCGTTTCCGACTTATAGCGACCCCATGCACAGCAGAATGAAACACTGCCCGATCCCGCGCCAGCTCCATGATCCCTGCTATACTTGAGTCCATTATCGTAGCGACTGCGTCAATCAATCTCGTTGAAGGTCTTTCCCTCTTTTGTTGCTCCACCCTACCAAGCATGACATCCTTCCCCAGGGAATGGTCCCTTCTGACAACATGACCAAAGCAGGTGAGATGAAATCTGGCCATTCTCGCTTCCAAGGAGCATTTTGGGTGCACTTCCTCCAGGACAGATCTGTTAGTTCTTTTAGCAGTCCATGGTACTTTCAGCATTCTTCACCAGCACCACAACTCAAAAGCATCAACTCTTCTTCAATCTTCCTTATTCATTGTCCAGTTCTCACATGCATACGAGGCGATTGGAAATATCATGGCTTGTGTCAGGTGCACCTTAGGCCTCAAGGAGACATCCTTGCTCCTCAGCACTTGAAACAGTTCCTTTGCAGTTGACCTTCCTAATGCTACACGTCATCTAATGTCCTGACTGCTGCTTCCATTGGCATTGATTGTAGAACCAAGCAATATGAATTCTTTGACAACCTCAATCTTCTCTCCATTTATTGTGATGCTGCTCATTCATCCAGTTGTCAGGAGTTTTGTTTTCTTTATATTGAGACGTGATCCATATTACAGACTGTATTCTTCAACCTTCACCTGTAAGTGCCTCAAGTCATCCTCACTTCCAGCAAGCAAAGTTGTATCGTCTGCATATCTCAGGTTGTTGATGGATTGGTTGTTGATGGAGGATCTCCTCCAATCCTGATGCCACGTTTTTCTTCATATAGTCCAGCTTCTTGGATTATATGCTCAGCATATAGATTGAATAAGTGTGGGGAAAGGATACAACCCTGACACACTCCCTTCTTGATTTTAAACCATGTAGTGTCCCCTTGTTCCGTTTGAACGACAGCCTCCTGGTCAAGGTACAGGTTCCTCATTAGTATAATCAAGTGTTTGGGAATTCCCATTCTTCTCAATGTTATCCATAATTGGTCATGATCCACACAATCAAATGCCTTTGCATAGTCAATAAAACACAAGTAAACATCTTTCTGGTATTCTTTGCCTTGAGCCAAGATCCATCTGACAACAGCTATGATATCCCTTCTTCCACGACCTCTTCTGAATCCAGCTTGCACCTCTGGAAATTCTGTCAATATACTGCTGCAACCTTTTTTGAATTATCTTCAGTAAGATCTTACTTGCGTGCGATATTAATGATATTGTTCTATAATTTCCACATTCTGTGGGATCACCTTTCTTTGGAATGGGTACAAATATGGATCTCTTCCAGTCAGTTGGCCAGGTAGCTGTCCTCCAAATCTCTTGGCATAACTGAGTGAGCGCCTCCAATGAGGCATCTGTTTGTTGAAATATCTCAATCGGCATACTATCAATTCCCAGAGCCTTGTTCTTCACCATCCATATGAGTAAGGCTGGGTTTACTTTGATGTTGCAGCTCTTTCCCAGTCCTATTTTGAGAGCCTTCTAACCTAACTGGACTATTCATAAAGTTGCGCAGTAATGTATCAAACAGTGTTTCTTTGCTATTCATAAGGTTTTCCCTGGCCAATTCTTTGAGAAGTGGATGGCCTCTTCCTTCTTCCTAGTCTGTCTCAGTCTGTAAGCTGGACTGATACCTGTGCATCATGTGCATCCCGCTGGGTTTGAAACACCAGTGGCTCAGCCTCAAAACTTACATCAACACGTCACCATGGTAGGACAAACCAACAGACAAGTTTGTCTCCCTGTTGGAAACCTCTCCTACCATTCTCACTGGGTCCCTGGGGCTGACTAATGGGGCTTAGGTAGGCTAAAGGGCTGATATTTGGTTGGCAGAGCACCAAAGAGGAGAAAACTACAGAGCAAAAGAGATCCAGAAACCTACATTTGGGTCCTCTTGAGTCAGGCTGAATAATATCCTACACATGTATAAAGTGAGATTCTAAGCGAAAGTAAACAAGTAGGGAAGGAACAATTACCAGGGAACTGTAAGTTAAACAATTTTCACAGCTCAAATAGGGTTAAAAGACGTTTGAGTATGACCAGTCAGTAAAGGGAGACCTTGTTGGATTATTCAGACATTCAGATGAATAAAAAGGTCATGACTTTGTAGGAAGGCTAAATTATCAAGAGAGTAAAGGCTAGTCTAGGTATGCCTTAATAAAGCTTAAAAATGAGACTCATGAAGATCAAGTTGTTCTGCACCTAATTTAACAGTCTACCAAAACAGAATGCAATGCTCTTTAAAGAAGACAACAAAATCCAGACCTCAACAGTGAAACATTCACAATGTTCAATATGCAATCAAAAACAATCAAGCATATAAGGCAAGCCTCAATAAATTCGAAAATAGTGACATACTGCAAAGCATCTTCTCAGATCACAATGCTATAAAATTAGAAACCAACACTAGGAAGACCAATGGAAAAAGACTAAATGCATGGGAACTGAATAACACCCTCCCTAAAAGTGACAGGGTATCAGAAGAAAAAAAATGAAATTAAAAAATTCCTTGAATCAAATGAGAATGAAAACACAACATACCAAAGTTTGGGGGACACAGCAAAAGCAGTGATCAGAGGGCAATTCATAGCAACAGATGTACATATCAAAAAAGAAGAGCCAAAATCAACACCTTAACCCAACATCTCCAACAATCAGAAAAAGAGCAGCAAAAAAAGCCTACTGTCACCAGAAGAAAAGAAATAATAAAGATTCAAGCAGAAATAAATGAAACAGAAAGTAGACAATAGAAAAAAATCAACACAACTTTGAAAAGATTAATGAAATCAACAAACCACTGGCAAACTTAATAAAGGAAAAGAGGGAGAGGATACAAATAACGCAAATAAGAAATGAAATGGGTGACATCACAACAGAATCTACAGAAATAAAAGGAATAATATCAGGATATTATGAAGAAAGAGCTCTGGTGGCATAGTGCCTAAAGCATTTGACTGCTAACCAGAAGGCAGTTCAAACCAACCAGTCACTCCATGGAAGGATGACTGGGCAATCTACTTCCATAAAGATTTACTGCCATGGAAACCCAAAGGGGGGCACTATGTCAAAATCGACTAGACGACAGTGAGTTTATGAAGAACTGCACTCCAACAAATTTGAAAATCCAGAAGAAATGGACACTTTTCTAGAAACACAATACTTACCTAAACTAACACAGCCTGAGGTAGAAAATTTGAACAGATCCATCACAAAAGAAGAAATTGAGCAGGTCATAAAAAAATTACCAACAAAAAAAAGTCCTGGCCCAGATGGTTTCACTGGAGAATTTTACTGAACATTCAAAGTACTGACACCTGATAAAAGCTCTCAGAAAAACAGGAATAGAAGGGAAATTCCTCAACATAATAAAAGGCATATATGCAAAAACAACAGCCAACATTATTCTCAATGGAGAGAGACTGAAACCATTCCCATTGCGAATAGGAACCAGACAAAGATGCCCTCTATCTCCACTTCCATTCAGCACTGTATTGAAAGTCTTAGCCAGGGCAATAAGGAAAGAAAGGGAAATAAAAGGCACCCAAATTGTTAAGGAAGAAGTAAAACTATCCTTATTTGCAGGTGATATGATCCCACACATAGAAAACCCAAGAAACTCAGCAAGAAAACTACTGGAACTTACTGAAAGATTTAGCATAGTGGCAGGATACCAAGATCAACATACAAAAATCAGCTGGATTCCTCTACATGAGCAAAGAGATTGCTGAACAGGGAATAAGGAAATCAATTCCATTTACAATACCTAACAAAAGCAGAAGATACTTGGGAGTAAATCTTAACAGGAATGCAAAGGACCTATACAAAGAAAACTACAAAACACTACTTCAAGAAACTGTAAGAGATCTGCATAAATGGAAGAACATACCATGCTGCTGGACAGGAAGATTGGACATTGTGAAAATGTCAAATCTACCCAAAGCAATCCATAGATTCAATGCAATCCCAATCCAGATTCCATCAACATTCTTTAAAGACATAGAAAAACCTATCACTGATTTTATATGGAAAGAATCACTAATTTTATATGGAAAGGAAAGAGACCTTGGATAAGCAAAACACTACTGAAGAAGAGGAACAAAGCCGGAGGTCTCACCACATTCCTCATCTCAAAACCTACTATACAGCCACAGTAGTCAAAACAGTCTGGCATTAGTACAGTGACAGACATATAGACTAGTGGAAAAGAACTGAGAACCCAGAAATAAATCCATCCACCCACGGTCAGCTGATCTTTGACAAAAATGGCTGAAATTCATTACATGGGAAACAGACAGTCTCTTTAACAAATAGTGCTGGCAAAACTGGTATCATTTGCAGAAAAATGAAACAAGATCCATACCTCATACCATACAGAAAAACTAACTCTGGGTGGATCAAAGACTTAAATGTGAAACTTAAAACTATAAAGTTCATCAAAAGAAAAAGGACAGAAAATAACAAATGGTGCAAATGTGGAGAGATTGGACTGTCATACGCTGCTGGTGGGACTGTAAAATGATACAACCACTATGGAAATTGGGATGGCGATTCCTTAAAAAGTTGGAACTAAAAATACCATTTGATTCAGCAATCCCATTAACAGGGATATATCCTAAAGAAGTGAAAGCCAGGACATGAATAGATACATGCACACCTATGTTCACTGCAGCACTATTCACAATAGCAAAGAGATGGAAATAACCTAAGTGTTCATCAGTGGAGAAATGGATAACCAAACTGTGATACATACATATAAAGGAATACTCTGCAACACTAAATAATAATGGACAACATGCAAAACACCACATAACGTGGATGGACGTGGAGGACATTATGCTGAGTGAAACAGGACAAATATTGCATTAGCCCATTATTGTAAAAAGCCAAGGAAAGGTTTACATATGAAAGGAAATTTTGTTGGTTAGCAGGGATGGGATGGGAGGGAAAATTCCTAGATAGGTCGGGGGGCAGGGAGTATATTTACATACATACAAACATACACATGCATGCATGCACATGCACACACACACACACACACACACACACAAACACAGACCAAAGATTATGAGTGGCTGCCAAGAGTAGTAGAGAGGGGGAAAGAGGAAGCTTTTGTTTGTGGGGCATTGAGTTTATGCTAACGGTGGTGGAATATTTTAGAGAAGGATAGCAATAATGGTGGCACAATATGAAAAATGTCATCAATTGATGACAAAAATGTCATCAGTGAGTTGTAAATGAGGAAGTTGTTATGTTGGTGAATGTCTTGTTGTGTTGTTTTCACAACACAAATTTAAAAAAATAAAAATAATTGGACAGGTGAAGAAGCTGAAAAATGTTATCCAAAATCAGAAGATAATCAGTTAAAAGGAGACCCAAATACAGAGATGATGGAATCAGCCGATGAAGACTTTAAAAACACTATTATTCCATATGTTCAAGGATTTAAAGGACAAAATGAACCTAATGAGAGAATGGAAGGTACAAAATAAAAGAGAACCAAATGTCACTTCTGGCTCTGAAAATCACAATCTGATATGAACGTTTCACTGGACTGGATTAACATCAGATTAAGACACTATGAAAGGGGAAAAAAGAAGATACTCATAGTGAACTTGAAAGCATATTAATAGAAATTACCCAAACTGAAATACAGAGAGAAAGATGGCTGAAAATAAAACAACACAGCCTCATTCATCTGAGATACACTAGTGTAACTGCAGACTCAGGAGGAAAGAGGGAAGGAAGGGATCAGGAAAAAATAAGGAAAGAAATAATGGGAAGTAATACTTTAATCTGATGAAAATTATAAAACCACAGATCCAAGTGACATTTACAGTGTCAACTTTACAGGGAACGATCCTTTGGGAACACTTGTTCTAGAAAACATTTTCTTTTTTAAGCGTGACATAGAAACTGTTTCTTGACATGAAATAAACTTAGATGAAATTATCTCACAGTACACAGAGCACATCCTGAGTTCTGGGTGTTCCATGGCCAGTGAGAGGATGCTGGCTGTGCGAAGAGGACGTTCCTTACCTATTCCTATGGTTTGTTTAAATGACAAGACTAATGGCCCCCTCTAATTCATGGGGTCAGAGAGATACTTTTATGTACTACCTTCCTCAGGGCTTTACAGTAGAAATGCTTCTCCACTTTTCATTCACCTAAGAAAATATGACACTCTGAAAGGACAGGGAAAAAATGCAATCCTTCTGAGAAGACATGACTTAAAAGGTTTCAAACAGCCTTAAAAGAGAAAGATTCAGTGAAAAGAAACCCTTCCTGGCTGAATGTACTGCATAATTTTAAAGCCGTGTAGTTTGCTAATCCTGGCTCATTCCTTCTAGCCTTTGCAGTTGTTGGGATAATGGGGCAAAATGTATACAGAAATGCTCATTTTGCTTATTCCACTGCCTTACTTGATGCTGCCTTGGTTAACTATGATCTTCCTTAATGTTCATCACATTGCATTTCCTTAAGAGGAGGCTGTGACTGCGTAAATACCCAAACAATGTACAACTTTATCAACTCCTAATCTGACCATTCATTTATAGAATCAGGGTGCTTACTCCTTCCAGACCCTTTTCATAGTCCTTTGTGGTGATGACAATCTACATAAACACAACAAATTGGACAACATGGATGAGTTGTACAGGAGGAATATCAGAATATCTGGGGGAAAAAGAGAGTGTAAAGGCATGCTAGATTTAACATTTGACGCAGCTGCAAGCAGACCATAGAATGTTAAAATAATATTTAAGATGCTAGGCTATTTATGGGTTTTAATAGTCTCTCTTGCATGTTGTTTCCAAGTTGGCAACAGTAAAACCATGGCAACAGGAAATTCTTCCCTGCAGTGGAGTTTATGAATGCTTTTCTGTTTTCATGACTCAACTCCTTATTTAATTTCCTGTACAGAAAATCAGAGAGATTACTATAGACTGTAATACAAATGTGCTAATCCAAAGACCTTCTGAAAAACAAACAAAAAAGACACAAAATTAAACAAACAAACAAAAAAAGGTGTCTATGGGTAGATTTTAAGATCAAATTTAAAACTGCATCCTCATAGACACACATAGATGTCAACATACTCTAATAAAAAATAGATACTTGGATACTTAACTATTTTATTAATGACTTGAAGCATAGAGTGGGCAACCTTGACTGTTTATGCACCACAGCTAAACTTTTAATCAACACATTTTCCAAGTCAAAGTATTATTACAGCTTAAAAGCCTATCTTCTTAGAGATTAAGGTAGACTTTGGATAACGAAAGAAAAACAAGATATCCCTAGCTATTAAAAGAACTCAAAAATGAGTAAGAAAGCTACGTAACAGCTGATTACAAAGATAAGCATGAGGATTATGACATGGCTTAGCAAAGGTCAAAAATTCTATAGTTGAGGGCCAGGTAGTTACAAGTTTCTGAGTCTGTAATCATTGCAATATTCAACAATGCATAAAAAAAAGTAACTAAAAAACTATCCAGGAGCAATTCTGCATGACTTGCCTTCATGGCACTGTTCCAGTCACACCTTTGATAACATTATTACTTTTTTAAAGTCCAGTCCTAGCAACTGTGATTAGGATGTTCAGTTGTTCTTATGCCACGTTTTCCCTCCCTGGCTTCCTCTCCCCAATCACAGGCAGTTTTCTGCAATAAATGACAGTGTTGCTTTATGGGTAATTTAGCAGACGCATATCAACATAGCAGGAGTAAAATAAGCCTAGTAGGAGGGTGTAAGTATCTCTTACTTTTGGTGTCAAGCTGTGCACGGTATTTCTCAAATCCTTTGAGCCTAACGCGCTCTCCCAAAAGCTGAAGGAACTCCTCAAAGGCTGGGCCGGCCGATTCGTTGTTGTACATCTCTTCTTCGGTGCTCTGTCCAGCTTTGCAGTACATGATGCCTACTTTCTGCTGATAGTTCAGCTGTGAAACAGGCAATACAGGGCATATAAATACAGGCAAATCCACTTTGCACCACTTAAATGCTACTAAGTCCTGTAAGGCACATGCCCAGCAAATAACTAATAATGGGTATATCTTTCTTTTCTTGAAATTCTTGCTTTAATTCCTCTGTCACTCATCTAAAAAAGATAATGGAGCAAACATCTATAATATTCATGAATAAGAAAAAAGGTAAAAAATA
This sequence comes from Orycteropus afer afer, assembly GCF_000298275.1. Lineage (NCBI taxonomy): Eukaryota > Metazoa > Chordata > Mammalia > Tubulidentata > Orycteropodidae > Orycteropus > Orycteropus afer. The sequence goes on along the minus strand of NW_006921675.1, from coordinate 10,842,346 downwards.
AAATAAAACTGCCTGTATTGTTAGAATAGATGTTGATACTTTGGGGATTTCTTGTAATAGATTACACAGTTCAAAATGAGGCTACACAAAATAGCCTCACAATAAAAGCCAATGCTTTTTCAATGATCTCCTGATTTTCAAAAAAGGAAGGCCTTTACAAATTTAAAAGCAGAAGTCCACTTTGCAAAAAAGATACTTAAAATAAAATGTTTTATGCTAAAAAGTCCATTAATGTCTTTCCAAAATTTTGGGCAATATTGGAAAAGACTTAGCTCCAAATGCTGTTTTCCAAAGTATTAAATTATAAATCATGGTTTTATCTTTGTTAAGAACTAGCATTCCCACCAATGCATTACAAAAAACAACTTCTTCACACAGTTGTTCCCTAAAATGATGTGCCTGGATAGATGGTATCTGTAAATAGGGCATTACAATGACAAATCATCTAGGTGCAGGTGTTCTTTCCCCACATATAGCTAAGAAGAAAAATTCAAGAGATCTAAATATTAGGTCTAAGATCTAAATATTAAAATATTGATTCATCATCAAAAAACCTCATCACTCTGAACACAAATTTTAAAGGGTGGAGCTCTGGTAGCATAGTGGCTAAGACACTTGCCTGCTAACCAGACGGCTGGTGGTTCAAACCCACCAGTCACTCCTCGGAAGGAAGGTTGGGCAATCCTACTTCCGTAGTGATACTGCCTCGGAAACCCAAGGAGGGGTCGCTATGAGTCAGGGCTGACT
>NW_006921675.1:10839817-10841499 GCF_000298275.1 Orycteropus afer afer | reverse complement strand
ATACTGCCTCGGAAACCCAAGGAGGGGTCGCTATGAGTCAGGGCTGACTCGACGGCACATAACAACAACAACAACTGATCTTTTAATAATACATGAGTTTTCAACAAAAAATTCAGAACTTTAATTCTTTGGTGAAATCAGTGTGATAAATACCACAAAATACATTCCCATGTGGCACTGCAACCACTGTATCAGTAAATTTTCAATTAATAAAAGGAAAGGAGGATGGGAGGAGGCTAGATTTTAATGTTGTTGTTGTTATGTGCCGTGGAGTCGGATCCGACTCTTAGCGACCCCTCCTTGGGTTTCCGAGGCAGTATCACTACGGAAGTAGATTGCCCAACCTTCCTTCCGAGATTTTAATAGCTAACATCTATTGAATACCTAAGAAGCTCTGGTGGTATGTCAATGGTTAAGGAGCTCTAGTGGCTCAGTGGGTAAGGCATGTGGCTACTAATCAGGTCAGCAGTTCAAACCCATCAATAGGTCTGCAGAAGGAAGATGAGGCCATCTAATTCTGCAATAGAGTCTTGGAAACCCTATGGGGTCCTCTATGAGTTGGAACTGACTCTATGCCAATGGGTTTAATTTTTTATTTTGGTATGTCAAATAGTTATGTTTAGTGTTTAACATCTATCATCACACATCTAATCTTCACAACAGCCCAGACAAATATGACCCTGTTTTACAGAAAAGAAAAAAGAGTAGAACAGGACAGACAGAAGATCACTTATCTTCAGTCCTGTGATTCAGCACTATTATCTATCACCAGGACGCGACCAGATCTGTCTTCCTCTGTTTCTAGTTCTACAATACATCTCTGTTATTGTTATTATGTGCCATTGAGCCGGCCCCAACTCATAGCGACCCCACCTTGGGTTTCCGAGGCAGTATCACTACGGAAGTAGATTGCCCAGTCTTCCTTCCGAGGAGTGGCTGGTGGGTTTGAACCGCCAGCCTTCTGGTTAGCAGTCAAGTGCCTTAGGCACTATGCCACCAAGGATTTGGCAGCAAAATGTGGTATGAGGCTGACAATACTTTTCCTTTATTCTTCCTTGTGTGAATATTTTTTTCTGCAGAAACATTAATGTGTTAGATTGCAGGATGCTGTCCCAAATCCCACTGGGAATATTAGTATATGGTATGTATGGTATACTACCTTTCTAAAATCTGAAAACCTCTGAATTCTGAAATGCATTCAGTTCTTGCCATTTTACATCAGAGACTGTGAACTAAACGATCTTTTTCAGCTTTCCAAACCAAAAAGTTCAGAGCACTGATGACAGAGAAAACATCATAGGGAAAGAGTCCTTTGCTTGCTTTTCCCTCTTGCACTAAAATCTGCAGAACTGACATAGAAGCTCAATAGGCTTTATATGACCCATAGACATGACAGCTCCCCGAGAGTTTTCCTGTAGTTGCTTAGAACAGACTCTACCTTAAATGGTTAATGCACTTAATGGTAACTGAAAAGGTTGGATGTTTGAGTCTACCCAAAAGAACCTCAGATATAAGGCCTGGTAATCTACTTTACAAAGCCCTATGGACCAAAAAGCAAGCCTCAGTAAATTTAAAAACACTGAAATACTGCAAACAAAGTATCTTCTCAGATCACAATGCTATCAAATTACACATCAACAAGAAAATCAATGGAAAAAGAGCAAACACATGGAAACTGAATA
>NW_006921675.1:10836621-10838906 GCF_000298275.1 Orycteropus afer afer | reverse complement strand
ATGGCTCAACATTAGAAAAACAATCAACATCATCCATAACATAAATAAAACAAAGGAAAAGAATCACATGATCATATCAATCGATGCAGAAAAGGCATTTGATAAAATCCAACACCCATTCCAGATCAAAACTCTCAGCAAAATAGGAGTAGAAGGGACATTCCTCAACATAATAAAGGGCATATATGCAAAACCAACAGCCACCATTATTCTCAATGGAGAGAAACTGAAACCACTCCTCTTGTGAACAGGAAGCAGGCAAGGAGGCCCTCTATCACCGCTTCTATTCAACATAGTACTGGAAGTCCTAGCCAAGGCAATGAGGCAAGAAAGGGAAATCAAAGGCATCCAAATTGGTAAGGAAGAAATAAAACTATTCCTATCTGCTGATGATATGATCCTATATATAGAAAACCCAAAAGACTCAGCAAAAAAACTACTGGAACTAATTGAGAGATTTAGCATAGTAGCAGGATATAAGATAAACACCCAAACATCAGTTGGATTCCTGATTGGAATCAGCTGGAATTCCTGATTGGATCAGTTGGAAAGAGATTGCTGAAAAGGAAATAAGGAAATCAATACCATTTACAATAGATGCCAACAAAATAAAACACTTGGGAATAAATCTCACTAGGGACATAAAAGACCTGTACACAGAAAACTATGAAAGACTACTTTTAGATAAAGGCCTCAGATTTCACTTTGTAAGAGATCTACATAAATGGAAGAACATAACCATGTGCATGGATAGGAAGACTGAATACTGTGAAAATGTCAATACTACCCAAAGCAATCTATACATTCAATGCAATCCCAATCTAGATCCCATCAACATTCTTTAAGGATACGGAAAAATCAATCATTAATTTTATACGGAAAGGAAAGAGATCTCAGATAAGCAAAGCACTACTGAAGAAGAAGAACAAAGTAGGAGGTCTCATACTCCCAGATCTCAAAACCTACTGTACAGCCACACAGACCAGTACAAGAGAACTGAGAATCCAGAAACAGATCTATCAACCTATGCTCAGCTGATTTTTGACAAAGAGCTGAAATCCATTAAATGGGGAAGAGATGCTCTCTTTAACAGATGGTGTTATCAAAATGGGATATCCATTTGCAGAAAAATGAAACAAGATTCGTACCTTACACCATATACAAAACTAACTCCAGATGGATCAAAGACTTAAATGTGAAACTGAAAACTATAAAGTTCCTTAAGGAAAAAATAGGGGCAAATCTAGGGGCTCTCATTTATGGCATAAATAGACTGTTAAGCATAACCCAAAATGTATAAACAGCTGAAGATAAATTAGATCAACGGAATCTTCTAAGAATTAAATTTTTTTGTGTTTCCAAAGACTTCTCCAAAAGAGTCAAAAGAGAACCACAGATGGGAAAAAATATTCAGCAATGACATAACTGACAAGGAATTTACCTTTAAAATTTTAGAAAACTGCAACACCTCAACAAGAAAAAGATTAACAATCCAGTTAAAAAATGGGCAGGCGACATGAATAGACACTTCACCAAAAAGGATATTCAGGCAGCCAGGAAATATATGAAGAAATGCTCACAATCATTAACCATCAGAGAGATGCAAATCAAAACAACAATCAGATACCATTTTGCCCCAGCAGTAGTAGCAAAGTTCAACAAGACAGAAAACAACAAATGCTGGCGAGGATGTGGAGAGACTGGGACTCTCATACACTGTTGGCGGGACTGTCAAATGATATAACTAACCACTGTGGAAAACAGTATGGCCATTCCTCAAAAAGCTCAAATTAGAAATACCATTTGACCCAGCAATTCCATTACTAGGTATATATCCTAAAGAAGTGAGAGCCAGGACAAGAACAGATATATGCACACCCATGTTCACTGCAGCACTATTTACAATAGTAAAAAGATGGAAACAACCTATGCACCCATGAGCAGAAGAATGGATAACCAAATTATGGTACATACACACAATGGAACACTATGTAACCCTAAAGAATAATGTAGAATCTGCAAAACTCCCCATAACATGGATGAACTTGGAGGACATTATGCTCAATCACAGAAGGAAAAATATAGTATTAGTTCATTATTGTAAAAAGTCAAGGAAAGGTTTATATATATATGGAAGGAAACTTTCTTTGTTGGTTACCAGGGCTGGAGGCGAGGGGACAGGAACACTGCAAAAAAAAAAAAAAAAAAAAGTAAAGGAGTGGCTGGTGAGATTGAACTGCCAGCCTTCTGGTTAGCAGTCAAATACCTTAAGCACTATGTCACCA
>NW_006921675.1:10831739-10836061 GCF_000298275.1 Orycteropus afer afer | reverse complement strand
AGCCACTCCTCGGAAGGAAGGTTGGGCAATCCTACTTCCATAGTGATACTGCCTTGGAAACCCAAGGAGGGGTCGCTATGAGTCGGGGCTGACTCCACGGCACATAACAACAACAACTGTTTCAGGCCTCAACGAATAAAGAAGTGGTGTTAGGCTCTCTGCGCATTAGAAAAGAAGTCAGATCCCAGCCAGATCCCAGGGCTGACACTTGGTTAGTTATCTTCTTCTCTCCCAGCAGGGAGAGCCATCAAAGAGATAAGCAATCCAGAGAAAGGAAGGGGCTGTGAGTTATTTGTTGTCTGGCTCTGTGCTTCCCAGACCAGCCTTCACATGCAACAATGTTAAACAAAAGTCACCCTGTTCAACAGAAAGTATCATGGTGAAAATGGATTTTTGAATGGCTTTTAAATACTTTTTAGATAAAGGCCTCAGATTTCACTTTGCAAAATTCAAAGGGATTCATTTATATTGAAAAAGTTCATTGCAAAGAGGAGATATGTAACAGAACTTCAGGAAACCCACTAGAGAAGCAAAGTTCAAGGGCAACGAGACAATGGCACCTTCTTTTCACTGGTTTCTAATATCCTAGTGAACTCCACCTGCAGATAGGAGAACAAACTGGTTTTGTTGGTTCTGAAAGGAATGCTCCCAATTTAAGAGGATTAGGAAATTTGTTAGAATGTCAAGTTTCCCCTGGTTTGAAACTGTGCCAAATGTTGCCTACTCTATGCTATACGGTGACAGTATGACTATCTATGACTTCTTCTCCAATTAAATCATGATAGGTGGCATTCTCTGAACTCAGGTTCCAAGAATCCTTAGTTAGCAACTATGCTCCCATGAGAAGCTGTTAAGGAAAGGAAATATAAATGGGTTATAAAGCTATGACTTGGAGGTTTGACACTGTCATGTGCTTTAATGGCACGTTTTCTTTGTGACACACACAAAAACATATCTGCATGTGCTGATGTACATAAATATACAGTATTTCAATGTAATGAGCAAAACAGAAGAAATAGATGATACCAAAAGTCATCCTGAAAATAATGTGGGTTCATCCAGTTTAGGATTTTGCTTTGGATCATCTCTGCGTCATCTAATAATGTTGAAATTCATGCATATAAACTGTCCATATGGAGCACTGGGGGGATTGTGTGGGGACTCAACAGGTATTTGTGTTTAAAAGGGGATGAGGGGCACTGAGCTTGTGTTAGGGGTTATGGAAAAGTCTGGTAACAGGGGTGGTAGTTAGAGAACATGGCAGACATAATAAATGTCAATGAATCATACAGGTGAAGATTGTGGAAATGGCAAGTATTTTGCTATTTATGTATTTACCACAATTAAAAAAAAAAAAAAAGACGAAAGTCTGTCCAATAGGACAAAGGCTGTATCTGAGATGAAGATCTAGAATCTTAATAAAGCAAACTGTATTTCATATTCACCAAGAGGAAGTGGACTCCCATCGGGGAGTACAAACAGCACCTGAAATGGCTTGTCCTCTCATAAAGTAAGCACTTTAATAGACAATAAAAACAAAAACAACAACACATATTGCCATCTGAATTATATGGCCTTGAATTTCTGGAAAAATGGATGATAAAGTCACCATTGAGTTCTCAGAGACCCAGTAAGAAGCCTTGCATCTTCCCTGATGTCACAGCAAAGACAGTCACAGGGCAATAATGGCCATGCAAAGATCTCAGTTCTTACATTCTTACAAATCTTTTTATATCGTCTTACTCAAGCTTGAATTTTGAAATATTCCATATTCCTTTAAACTGTAAAAACAAAAATCTGGCAAAGGCTTCGTTGGTTAGGCTGTTTTCAAATTCTATTACTTATAATTACCACCAACACATGGTAAAAATGTGATTCTCAGGCATGTTGTCTTTTGTTGTTGTTGTTTTTTAAATTGTGATTTGGGTGAAAATTCACAAAGCAAATTCACTTTCCATGCAGCAGTTCACATACACTTTGTCTCAAAACACTGACTACAATTTACCCCAATGCAACAGCTCCCCTCCCAATAGTTACCTCCTCCCCGTGTCCATCCCTCCATGCACTCCTGCCCTTGAACTGTCTCCCTGTGCATAAACAGTCCTTCTTTCTCCCATGATTGTCCTCTCCAAGGAGTGTATCTACCTCAGGTAAATGTTCAACACATATGCCTGTTTTGTGTTTGGCTGGAAGCCACAGGTGTGGGTTCCATTGCAGACCTGAAGGGCAGCTAGGGGCCACAGTCTCAGTGGTTCCACCAGGCTCTATTGGACCAGCAAAACTGCCCCCTCCCTTTTTTGTTCCCCAAATCTGGTAGCATAGTGGCTAAGGCCCTTGACTGCTAACCAGAAGGCTGGCAGTTCAAACCCACCAGCCACTCCTCGGAATCTACTTCCGTAGTGAAACTGCCTCGGAAACCCAAGGAGGGGTCGCTATGAGTCATTTCCGACTCGATAGCACATAACAACAACAAATGATTTTGAGTTTTGTTCCACATTACTCTCCTTCTCTACCCAAGATCACCTACATAGATCCCCCTCCAAGTGGTTGACAGTGGTAGACAGGCATGTTGTCTTAATGAAGACTTCCATCTTGTGAGTTGGAGGTCCATGCCAACCTGCTCACATGTGACCAGCTCTGCACTGACTGGACTGTACTTCATCAGAGTCATTAGAGAAACTGAGGAAAAACAATGTACCCACTCATCTAAGCCAAGATATAATTTATTTAAAAACACTCATGTACCCCTCTCCACAATTTGGTTCCATTGCTTTCAGAACACAAATAGGGGAAAGAAGGCTGCTGGAGTGGAGCCCAAAACCAAACCCACTGTCACCCAATCAATTCCAACTCATAGCAACCCTACAGAACAGAGTAGAACTGCCCCATAGAGTTCCCAAGGATGTAAATCTTCACAGAAACAGACTGCCTCATCTTGCCCTGTAGAGCAGTTGGTGGGTTTGAACTGGTGACCTTTTGGTTAGCAGCCAAATGCTTTAACCACTGCACCACAAGAGCTCCTTGCTGGAGTGAGAAGGGTAGAAATCATATGCAGGTGCTAGTAGTTGTTGGCCTTCACTTATAGGGTTGAAATGATAGAATCCCATGTTCCTCAGATACCAACATGGAGCTCAACAAAGAAGCATGCCTGCAGGCATCTTAAACAACTGATTTTCTTTCTCAGGCATCTTAAACGACTGATTTTCTTTCTCTCTAAGCTTATCTATACACAAACTATCGAATCTAAAGAGAACAAAACAACCTCTCTGAACTGAGCAATGTATGACCCCTGACCCCAATACACAAAAACAAGACAAAGCTATGAAAATAAAGGTGCCATCCAGTTGGCCCCTAACTCGTAGGGAACTTGTGCACAATGAGATCTGATTGTTGTGATTCACATGGTTTTGCTGGTTGATTTCTGGAAGCAGACCACCTGGTTTTTCTTCCTACTTCATGTGTCTGGAAGCTCTGCTAAAACCTCATAGCAATGTGCAAGCCTCCACTGATAAGACGGATGGTGGCGGCTGCACAGGAGGTGAACTGGCCGGCAATTACGCCGGAGTTCTAAAGGCTATGACCTTTTTCTAGAAGCAGATCACCAAGCCTGTTTCCCAAGTTACCTCTGAGGGGTTTGAACCATCAACTGTTTGGTTAGTAGTTCAGTGCTTAACCATTTGTCCCACACCAAACAAACAAACAAACTCACTGCAGCTGAGTGAGATCCGACTCATGGCAACCCCTCCTTGGGTTTCCAAGGCGGTATCCAGGTAGCACTTAAGTGCTAGCCAGTGTAATAAGGCAAGAAAAGGAAATAAAAGCCACGTAACAAAAGAAACAAACAAACAAAACCTCTTAAGTTTTCCTTCATCTGAAATGTCTTGATGTTCCCTTCATTCTTAAAGAGTTATTTTCTATGAATACAAAATTCTATAGGAGCTCTGGTAGCACAGTGCCTAAGGCATCTGACTGCTAACCAGAAGGCTGACGGTTCAAACCCAACAGCCACTCCTCAGAAAGAAGACTGGACAATCTACTTCCGTAGTGATACTGCCTCGGAAACCCAAGGAGAGGTCACTGTGAGTACTTGATGGCAGTGAGACAGAATTCTATGTTGACAATTCTTTTCTTCCAGCACTCGAAAAATGTCCCACTTCCTTCTGGCCTCTATGGTTTTTGATGAAAAATCTGGTAACATTCAAATAGTTTTACCCCTGTATAAGTAAGGTGTCATTTCTCTTCTACTTCTTTTATGATTTTTTTCTTTGTCTTTTGTTTTCTTTGACTATGATGTGTGTTAGTGTGAGGTTGTTTTTTTTTTT
>NW_006921675.1:10827760-10831639 GCF_000298275.1 Orycteropus afer afer | reverse complement strand
GCTTTTAGCCACTATGCTACCAGAGCTCCTCACACACACATATATACATGCATTAAATAACTCAGATATCCCATTCCAATGCATGATTAAATGGAGAAAGGGGACAGACAATCGGTGTTTAGGGCCCTCACATGCCTTAATCCAGCTCCAGGTAGAAAGTATAGTATGGCATCTAACGTAAGTCAGTAACATAGGCATTCATTATGACCATCAAGACATATATATGTTATATATATGTACTATACCATTATACATCTGGCAGTGCAATCACTTTGTATATGAGACATGCAATACATAGGTTGTATGCAGAAAACTTGTGTTCCCTATGTCCAGTTCTCCAACTGGGAATTCTGAGCTCTGTTAAAACCTCCGACTGGATAGCAGTGAGGTTGTTTTTTTTTTGGGGGGGGGGATTACTCAGCTTCTTGATTCTGTGGGTTTGTCTTCTTTGACAAATCTGTGGAGTTTTCTGCCATTCTATCTTTGGATACTTCTTCAGGCTTGTCTTCCTTTCCTTCCTCTGACAGCATGATTGCTAAATCTGTTGTAGTTCCACAAGTTCTGAGGCCTCATTCATTTTGTTTTCATTTGTTTGTTTAAATCTACTCTCTACTACTGAGACTGGGTGATCTCTACTGTTCTCTCTTCTAGCACAATGTTTTTTTCCTTCTATTTCCTCCATTTTGCTGTTGATCCCATCTATTGTGACTTTTACTTTGTTTTTGGCATCGTACTTTTCAGTTCTAACATTTTCATTTGTTTCTTTGTTTACATCTTCTTTTTCTTTACTGAGACTTTCTATTTTTTTCATTTATTACAACCAAGTGTATAGGTGCTCATCAAAGTATTTTTATGATGGCTGCTTTCAAATCCTTGTCAGATAATTCCAACAACTTTGTCACTCAGGGTTGGCATGTATTGTCTTGTCCTATCCAAGCTGAGATCTTACTGGTTGCTGGTATGGCTAGTGATTTTTCAATTTAAATCTGGACATTTCATATATTATGCAATAAGACTCTGGATCTTATTGAAATCTTGTTTTAGAAGGTTTCTCTATTACACTCTGGTAGTAGAATGGAGGTTACTTTCTGTAATATTGCCTGATGGTTTTAAGTCAGGTTCCCCTTGGCCTCTGTTGACACCTAGGGACAGAGGCTCCTTTTTCTTATTGGGTAAGGGTGATAGTTCCAGCTCCCTATCAAGGTTCTGCTGCTACCACCCACGCTGTGAGGAGAGAGGTGCCCTTGTTACTGCTCTCCATGTGTCTTTCACAGACACCACAGGAGAAAGGGAGGATGTATTTTGCTATTGCTTCTAGTGGTGCTCAGAGTCTTGACTCTCCACGAGGGCTCCTCTGATGTCACCCCAGCAGGGAGTGAAAAGGGCATCACTTTACCACACCATGAGAAAGTAAGTCTTGGGTCCTCATTTGACTTTCTCTGACGACATATCAGCAAAGGTTGGAGAGCAGGAAGGAGTATAGTTTTTTGTTTTTGTTTGTGTGTGGTATTTGGACAGAGTAGAGAGCTTATTGCTTAAAAGTTGTCTTTCTAGGGTTATCCCTTGTTATTTTCCTTTGGTTAAAGAGAGCAGACTTTTGTCAGGGATTTTTTTTTTTTTTTTTTTTAATCTCTGCCTATTGGCATATCCAAACTGCCAGCTTCTTCAACTGCAAGTCTAAAATATATTAGGCCAAATGAAAATCCTGGGAACTCAAACTACAGTGCTATTCCTTAGACTCCAAGGTCTCTACCTAGTCTGCCTCCTTCTCTCCACTTTTCAGATTCATTTTACTTTTATTTTTTTACACAATGTCCAGATTTTTCAGCTGTATTTAAGTGGGAAGAATAGGAAAAAGAAATGTCTACTCCATTTTTCCACAATCAAAACTCCAAGCCTATTTTGAAAAAAGATTTTGTCCAGTGTTTCCGGTTATTATCAGTGGGAGAGCTGGTTTGCAACAAGTTACTCAACCATTAATATACGTGAAAACCTTGGTGATTTTTAAACATCCTCATGATTCACACTGCTAGCATTCACTGTGGTTTGTCCTTCATTCGCGTAACTCCCTGAACTATTTCCTGAACATAAATCTCTACACTGTCCTCCAAAAAACAAAAGACAAAAGACTTGAGCAATTTAGTGTTGAGAATAAAAAATGCTAACTAGAAAATTTCTCTTGAGAATTACTAGCAAAAATTCAACTCCCTTCAAAAATGACATATGGGTACTGGTTAAGAAAGTTGTTAAAAAAAAATCCGATACTTTTAAAATTATTTATATATATGAGGACAAACATGTTCTATTTTTATCTTTGACATAATGAAAATACTCCCTACATGCACATTATAATCTTATCTAATGTTATGTTGTGCAAAATTTCTCACTTATATAAATAAAAAGCTTCATATTGGACATTAAGTTGATAATATAGATGTGAAACTTTATATTCTAATGAAAACAGGAAGGACTATCAATTTTCTCTTTGGTAAACTTCATATTGGACATTAAGTTGATAATAAATGTACCTGATTTAACATTAAGATGAATTTCAATTATATAGGAAAAAGGCCCTTCATTGCAGTAGTATTTGTAATAGAAAAAGATTGGAATCAACCCAAATACCCATCATTAGGGAAACTTTTAAGATAAACTTTGGTACAATACAATGCAATATTATGTAGCAGTGAAAATAATGGGAAAAATTTCTATGTATTGACATGGAAAGATCGCCAAAATATACTAGTGAAAAAAACCTACATGTCCATAGCATGCTATATTTTATATCAGAAAACTGGTAAAATAAGAATATGTATGTGTATAAGGGGCATCTGTATAAAGAAACAGCAATGCACGAGAAAACAAGAGAAGTGGTCACCATGAGGGAAGAGAGGAGAGCACAGACAGGCACAGGGCAGGAAGTGAGTCCCCCAACACACACATTGTCATAGCCATCGATTTTCCAAATCATTTGAAAGTATTACCTACTTAAGTCCTGTAGGAAAGAAACCAGTTTAACTTTTTGTCTTAAAGTTGAACTTAAAAGGCAGCCCACAATTTCAGGATGACTGACATGTCTGCAGCCAGTTATTCTGCTTTTCGGATTGTGAACCAAGGATTCCTGGTCACCTGTGCCTTATTCCTTACTCCTGCTGTGTTCCATCAGCTCAAATGCAGTCCTATCACAGCCAAATACATGTCTTCCAAATGCTAACCCTATTGGTCATGTTAATCACAGAATCTCATCACTAGAAAGGACTCTACCAGTCACCCAGCCCAAAATCTCTTGAAATCCATCTCTGAGAGGTTATGCAGACCTAAGATGGGTAAAGGAACAGGGATGGGCTGGTGCAGAGTAACCACCATTTGTGACCAGACAAGACAAAGCCACTGACACCTTCCTCTGGCCTGATGATGATTATGTATATTTCTTTGCTCTTACTGTACATATAGGCCCATAAGTTGTCTGGAACCAATCTAGCATCTCACAATTTAAGAGAAGATTGAAATTCCAGGAATGGCAAATGTTCTGCCAAAGCTTCATTCATAGAAAATCAGTCTTGAAAAGATTGTTTCCCCTATGGGTCATTTTTCAAAGCTAGTTGCCTGAATCAAAGAAGAAAGTGGCTGTTCAAACTCATTTATCTTCACAATAAAAGAATGCAACATGGCAATCAATGAGCTAAGTCAGCAGAGAATTTTATTCAAGTCCTTAATCAAGGGTTCAGTGCTATTCATTACCAAATAAACATGGTTTTTATTTTACCCCTTATATCCATTCTTAGGAACTCTGGTAGCATAGTGCCTAAGGCACTTGACTGCTAACCAGAAGGCTGGTGGTTCAAACCCACCAGCCACTCCTTGGAAGGAAGGTTGGGC